>NW_006921657.1:11238697-11258903 GCF_000298275.1 Orycteropus afer afer
GATTTCCGAGGCAGTATTTCTATGGAAGTAGATTGCCCAGTCTTCCTTCCAAGGAGTGACTGGTGGGTTTGTACCACCAGCCTTCTGGTTAACAGTCAAATGCCTTAGCCACTATGCCACCAGAGCTCCCACACTTTAACCCTGGATGCCACTATTTCTGGCTTTAAGAATACACTGGGTTTTCTCATTTAGACAAATTTAGAAGGAAGAATATTGTTGCTGAACTCTGCTTGTTAGTTCTTTCCAATAAGAAGTTCCCCTTAAAAGTGTCCAGATGTAATATAAATAAATGGATTACAGTTCTCATCTATAGGTTTATAAATAAAAGCATCCTCAAATGTTTTCCAAAAGAGTAATGTGATTTACAATATACTTAATGAAAATTAAGTTTTATTGGTTTTCCTAGAGGAAAATTGCACTATATAATTAATTTTAAAAATCATTGTTTATATCTTCAGTTTATTGAGAAACAAGGAACAGATTCAAAATAAAGACACTAAAAAACGCATTGCATTTTGACCTGGTCTCTAATTAAAGGTCAATGTTTCAGGAACAATTGCATCCTCTTTGTGTCACCATTTTAGGGGTCATTGTACTTAAACCTTATCTTTTTTGAACTAGGGGTTCTTATAATTTTATTAAAAGATGCAAAAGAACTATACTTATCTTTACTTTTATGAAATAAGTGTTTTAAAGGTGTTCATTTTTTTAAAAAAACCTTTTGGGATTTTTATTTAGTGATTATTATTCAATGTAGAAAACCATAAATCAGTATAAATCAGAGAAGCAAAATGACTTGGATAAGTGTACATGTTTGACAATGGTATTAAATATGCAGAACCAGGCCTTCCACAATGAAAGTTGCTATTATTAGAATCTTCAGACCCATTTGTTGTGAATGTAAGCTGACTTAGGCTGACTTCTGAAGAAATGGGTAAATCAGCGTGTCTTTCCATTTTTCTCTTCTTTTCTGGTGACTCCCCAGCTGTATGTTAAACTTTAATAAGTGAAACTCAAGTAAACAATATTTAATCCTGTGGTTATAAGTTCAATGCTAGCCTCCTGAAATGCACAACCAACGAAATAAAAGCTGAAACAGAAATACTGATTGCACTGCTGTAAGTAGCTTATTAGAACTATTGTCTATCATATTTTAATATTATAATTGGAGGCATGGTGATCTTTTCACTCATATATCGTTAGAGGAATGTTAGGAGGGGAAGGGCTTGAGTGTGAACCTCTGTCTTCAGTTGGAGAAGGGCTTGGATTGGCTAGAAATCCCTTCCAGAGCTGAGATTTGTAAACCGTGCAAATGGCTTTTTTCTTTCTCTATGACAATAAAAGAAATGTCCCTGATACACCCCTGTGTGCTCTGAAATTCACACCTTCACTCCTTCACAAGGACTTCAGTACTTCAATGGTGGCATTTTCCTCATGTCACCATTCTCTTTCTTCCTACTGACTCATTCGCATCAGTATACCACTATTCTTCAAAACCTTCCTTCTTAAATAAATACAAAAACAAAAAGTTCAAATCATTTCCTTGGGTCATTGTATTCTTTTAACCACAACCCCACATTTTTGCCCTCCTTTTTATTTCCTTTGCCCTTTCAATGTGTTATCTATTTCTGAAAATCTAGTATCAATCTTCTGGATTTCTGTCTATAGATTTTGTATCATTTCTAATTTTTCATTTATTTTGTCATTTTGTTCTTGTATTGTCTTTCTAACTTGTTTTAGGGTTTTGTCTGTTTTTCTTAATTTTGTCAGTGTTTTCCTTGATATGTCTCTCAATTCATTGAAGGTACCTAATTATAGTTATTTTGGATTCCTTATCAGAGAGTTTCAATGCTGTGTCTTCTTCATTGATATGTTTTTGGTCTGTATCCTGGTCCCTTGTTTCTCCTGCTTTATCTTGCCTCTTTGTGTGGACTGTGATGCTCTGTTGTTTCTGAGACATTGTGATGTTTTTGTGTTTATATTTAGTTGGTGATTGTATGTTGGAGTGACTTGCCCACTGTTTTAATTTTGTTTGTTTTGTTTGGATGTTATCTATGTAAGCAGGGTACTGTGCTGTGCTTCTCTATTCGCTAGTTGGCAGCACTTATACACTCACCACTTGTCTCCTTTCCCATCATCAGCCTCCTGTATGTCCCTGTTGTCCTTGGCAAACAGAGCCTATTCTTAGGTCCCTGGAATTTGAATAAGACTGCTGTCACTTTAAAATTCAAAATGGCCACTGCTTGTAAATAATCAAAATGACTGCATTCTCCAGACAGCCAAAAGTCCACAGCTCAGGTTGTCTCCCTCCTTGCTGTCTCCCTTCCTACTCATAGGCCACCAGCCCAGTCGTCCCTGCAGCCCTTGGCAACCAGGGCTGACCTTTAGGTCATTTTTGTTGTCCCAACACCACTTGCAAATATTCAGGCTGTTGGTTCCGTTAGAGTTGGCGATAGTCCACTGTTCCAATTGTCCCCATACTCACTGTTTTCATTCAAGTTTTTCCACTAGTTTATGCCTAATCCATTTCTGTATCCTTCCTTTCAAATATCGGGGCTCTAGGATTATCTTCCATATCTCTGTTCATTGGTTTCTCTTTTCTTTGTTGAAGAGAGTCTGTGTAGTTTGCCTATTCCTCCATCTTACCAGAAGTCTCACATTGTTCAATATTTTGGACATAGAATCTTTCAATATTGAAACTTGAGGCTCAAATTTTTTCTTTAGTTCTTTCAACTTGAGAGATGCTAAGCATGTTCTTCCCTTTTGACTTTCTAACTGTGCTGGCACAGGACTAGGAAGTATTTCATTCTGTTGTACTTTGGGTCACTATGAGTTGGTGTGTCTTGACAGCACCTAACAACAACATACGTACATAAGAAGATATACTTATATGTATATATACGTAAGAATCGCCTGGAGTATTTTGTTAAATGTAGATTCTGATTCAGTATATTTGGGGTAGAAATGAAAATTCTCAGCATGGGGCCAGACCAGAATGAACTAGTTTGAAACCCTAGTCTCCCTGGTTAAAATCAAGAAGTCAGCATTTCTGCATTCCTTTCTGGAGGCTCTAGGGGAGGATCTGTTTCCTTGAGCATTGGGTTGTTGGCAGAATTCAATATCATGTTATGGTAGGACTGAGACTTCTGTTTCTTTACTGGCTGTCAGTGGGAGTCATCCTTAACTTCTGGAGCCATCTCTCATCATTGTATGTAGGCTCCTGCAACTCAGAGACAGCAGCAGGGCATCTTATCCTTGCCAAGCTGCCATCTTTCTGTTCTTTCTTACATAGTCACATCTGTTTTTAACCATAGCTGGAAAAGGTTCTCAGCTTTTAAGGATTTACATGATTAAAGTGGGCCCACTTGTATAATCCGGCATGATATCCCCATTTCAAAGTACCCATAATGACATCGGCATAGTCACTTTTGCATGGCTTTACAGGTTCCAGAGGATGTGAGAATCTTTGGAGGGCCATTATTCTGCCCATGACCCATCATCTCATATTACATCGATCACCACTCTCCTGGTAGGGTGGCCTCCTTCCTGCTCCAAATCTGTTAAGCACTTCCTTACTTCAGAGACTTTACATTTCCTGTGTGTTCCCCTTAAAGTGTTCTTCTCTGAGACTTTGCATGGTGGTAGACCAGTAAAGATGAGCTTTGAAAGCAGTTCAGACTGTACTTATAGATGGGGGTTGACTGAACTAAAGCTATGATAATTGGGGGATGACTGTGGACAGGCACTTGGGTCTAACAAGTATGATTGTTGTTGTTGTTGTTGTTATGTGCCGTTGAGTCGGCCCCGACTCATAGCGACCCCTCCTTGGGTTTCCGAGGCAGTATCACTATGGAAGTAGGATTGCCCAACCTTCCTTCCGAGGAGTGGCTGGTGGGTTTGAACCGCCAGCCGTCTGGTTAGCAGGCAAGTGTCTTAGCCACTATGCTACCAGAGCTCCCAACAAGTATGATAGAAATACTTTTAATCAAGTCTACCCTTTGGTCTGCAATTAAAATATTCCTGTTTTATTGCTGGGGGAGGGTTAGGGAGAAAGTTCTGAGTACCTTGTCTCTTTTCTGTTGCAATTGGCATTCACTCGTGCACTGGAAGTAAGAAAAAAATTACACAAGGTTTTAGTAAAAGTAACCATGAAACTCCATTTGCAGTACTTTTCCTTTCTTTTGCTTTGGTATTCATAGTTAGTAAGTAGCATACTGATATTTAACCAGAATCATGTGCTCATAGAAAGAGGACATTGCTCCTGAGAGTGAGAGCGCCAATCATTTTCAGACAGCCCTTTTGTTTTTTGCTGAGTCCCTAAGGATTTCATTCCCACCTAATGATGAGCTCTTAAATGTCAATCTTGATCAGTTTATGTGGAGAGTGAGCAAATACATAGTGCATAACTGTTAACTAGCAAACAAGTAGAGCGTATAGAATACAGCCAATGGTGTGACAGATCGCCTCATCTGGTGAAACAGATGTCCATCACCTGGTGTTTAAGGATGCAGCACAGCTCTTAGGAATGTCCTTGCTATTTGCAACTCTACACAGTTTGGGACTAGTGAATCGATCAATCAAAGTCTCTCTTTTAAAACAGTACTTTTTCTTTGTCTTTTTTTTTAATGAAAAATTGCCTCAGGATTTGAAGTTTGATAGACTGAAGAAGAAAAGCTTTTCCTAATTTATATCACTGGAAAGGGAGGCCTTGAATTTAATCCCATTACTTCACATTTGCTAAGGGAAATGTCATATCTCAGGATATGGCCTGACATAATAACAATGGAATTAAACAGCCTGGAAGGGGGTGATGGTGGTAGTTATTAGTTGCTGTTGCATCTATTCCAACTCATGATGACACCATGTGTACAGAATAGAACTGCTCCATAGAGTTTTCAAGGCTGACACCTTGAAAACAGAAACAGATCACCAGGCCTATCTTTTTGGTACCTCTTGATGAGTTTGAACTGCCAGTGTTTTGTCTAGTAGGTGAGTGCTCAATTATCTGTACCACCCAGGGACTCTGAAAAGCATGTGGGTATCACCTGGTGTTAAGGACATGGGATGCAGTGTGGAAGGGGATGAGGAACTGGAAAGAAGCCCAGTATCTATAAGATCTAGCTACTGACAGCTTATGCTTGTTAACACTATTGATTATTGACAGAGTTCTGGTAAGAGGGCAAAATAGGCAGGCAAACTGCACAGATCCTCTTCAACAAAGAAAAGGGGAACCAATTAACACAGAAACAAAAGATAATTCTCAAGCCCTGAGCTTTGAAGGGAAGGATATAGAAGTGGACTAAACTCCAAGTAGTAGAAGAATCTGCATGAAAACACCAAAAAAGGAGACAGAGAGAGGTACGGTCTGTCAGAGATCCTGATGGCACAGACAGCTTGGATATGGCCAAGAGGTGTTAGGACCTAAGATTTAACTTAAAAATTGGTCCTGCTAGCCACGGACTACATGGAGGACTGCACTGATGTCTGGTGAATAAAAGGGGAAGCAGCGAAGAGGAAAGTGGGCTAGCTGTGGACTTTTGCCTGTCCAGAGGGTGCAGTCATTTTGAATGTTTACAGGTGGTTAAACCATTTTGGATATTTAAAGTGACAGCTTTCTCCCAGATTTCAGGGATTTAAGAATAAGCTCCACTTGCTGAGAACCACAAGGACATTCTGGACTAGAATAACTGGAAAGGTATGATATTTCTCTTGTCACTCTTCTACCCCACACCTTCTTGGTGAATGGAGGTGTGGCTATCCCTCACTCCCACCCACCTTCTGGGCCAGCAGGAATTCCATCCAATTTGATGTTCTGGGACAGAGGCTGGGTGCCCTGCTCCACCCTGCTGAGATTTATTTTTTTCCTTTTTTTTTTTTTTCAGTTTGTCTGTTTTAAAATTCTTTCTTTCTTTACTTATGTAGTCATACCTTTTCATTATTATTCTTTAGTCTTACCTTCCCAGGTTCCATTTTTCAGCTTTTTCTCTCTTCTCTCTTCCTGGTTCCCATTTTTTTCTTTCTTGTGGTTAACACCATCCCTGGTTTTACTTTTTGCATTTTCCCCAGTTTTTTCTTCATTATCTCCTACTCTAAATTTTTTCTCTTACTGCCCTCTCCCCAGATATTGTGGTTTTTTTTCTTTTTTCTCTTTTTGGTGATAGTTCCTGTGTGTTTACAGGGTGTTTCTTTGTCCACTTGCTTTCACTTTTTTGATGGTTTTTTGATTGTTGTTTTTGTCTAACTGAGTGGGAGACAGCAAGAGTGCCCATATGACACAACCACACTGGTACCTCATGCAGCTTCACTTACTGAATGAGAGCCACCACTTTCTTCTCCACCAACCGTCCAATGATAAACAACCACCAAGAAGACTTACTGTTAGCTGCTCTTCACCAACAGTTAATAGAGATATAAATACAACAACATCACACTGTCTTGGAAACAACAGACCATCACAGTCCACACAAAGAAGCATGATAAAGTGGTAGGAATGAGGGAGCAGGATACAGACAAGAACACATTGAGGAAAAGGCAGCATTGGAACTCTCTGATAAGGAATTCAAAAGAATTATATTTAGCTATCTTCTAATGATTGAGAGACAGATCAAGGAAAACACAGACAAAACCCTAGAACAATTTTGGAAGAAAATACAAGAACAAAGTGACAAAATAATTGAAAAATTAGAAATGATACATAATCTATTGATAGAAATCCAGAAGATTAATACTAAATTTTCAGAAATAGATAACACATTGAAAGGGCAAAGGAATACAATTAAATCAATGAAGACAAAATTAATGAGATTGAAGACAAATACCTTAATACTTCTTTGGAAAGGGATAAATCAGAAAAAAATATCAAAGCAAAATGAAGAAAGCCTAAGGTTCATGTGGGACACCATCAAAAGGAATAACCTACTTGTAATCAGAATAAGAGAACAGAAAGAGAAAAAGAAAACCACTTAGAAAATTTTCCAAGGTTTGCTATAAGAGAATTTCCGTGATACGATGAAAGATGAGAATATATCCATTCAGGAAGTCCAACAAACCCTAAACAGGATAAACCCCCCCCCAAAAAAATCACTAAGACATGTCACCATCAAACTCACCAAATCCAAAGACAAAGAAAGAATCCTGAAAGCAGCACAGGAAAAATGAAAAGTTACTTACAAATGACAACCAATAAGAATAAGCTCTGATTTCTCAGTAGAAACCATGCAAGTGAGAAAGAAATAGGAAGGTATATATAAAACCCTGAAAGAGAAAAATTTCCAATGAAGAATTATATACCTGGCAAAATTGTCCCTCAAATATGATGGTGAAATTAGGAGATTTCCAGATAAGCAGAAATTAAGGGAATTTTTTAAAACCAGACTAGCCTTTGAAGAGATACTAAAAGGAGTCCGTTGAACAGAGAACCAATAATAATAGCAAACAACAACCAACCAGTAATACACAAGATGACATAACCCAGAAACCAACAGAGCTATGGAAGTGTCCAAAGTAAAATAAGCTTACAAGATTGTAAACAACAAACCAGAGACACCAATTGGCAAATGAAGACAAATACAAACCAAAAAGAGGGAAAAATAGTGTAGTTACAAAACTTCTAAATGGTGAGGAAGTGAAGAGAGTTGCAAGATTGAATGGACTGTTCTAAACTTGGGGAGAAAGTACATCACAGGGTAACCTCAAAAAAAATGATAAAACTTCATATCACAAAAAAAAGAGAAAAAAAAAAAAACACAGATGTTTAGCAAATTCTAAAACAATAGCAACAAAGAAAATGATAACACAATTCATAAACATAATGAGCTCAATCCAAAAATTATGTGGAACAAAGAAACAAGGAACACCGTGAAAAAACACATAACAAAATGACAGCAGCCAATTCATACTTGTTGATAATTACACTGAATGTTAATGGATTAAATGCATCACTCAGGAGATGGAGAGTTGCAGAATGGATAAGGAAATATAACCCATCAATATGCTGTCTATAAGAGACACACCTTAGAGGCAAAGACAAAAATAGACTAAAAAACAAAGGTTGGAAAAAGATATATCAAGCAAATTGCAACCAAAAAAGGGCAAGAATGGCAATATTGATTTCTGATCAAATTGACTTTAAAACAAAAGCCACCATATGAGACAAGGAAGGACATTATATAGTGATTAAAAGATCAATTGAACAAGAAGATATAACCATAATAAATATCTATGGACCCAATGAAAAAGCCCCAAGTCAGACTTTAAAAGAGTTGAAAAGGTAAATAGATGATTCCACAGTCATAGTGGGAAACTTTAATACACCACTTTCAATGAAAGATAGAACAACTGGAAAGAAACTCAACAAAGACACAGAAGAGCTAAACAATACAATCCACCAGATTGACCTTATAGACATCTACAGAGCACTTTACCCAACAACAGCACAATAGACATTCTTTTCCAGTGCACATGAATTATTCTCCATGATAGACCATACATTAGGCCATAAAGCAAGCCTTAAGATCAACGGAAAAAGAGCAAACACATGGAACCTACAGACCAATATTCCTCATGAATATAGATGCAAAAATCTTCAACAAAATCCTAGCCAAGAGACTCCAACAACATATCAATAAAATAATTCATAATAACCAAGTGGGATTCATATCAGATATGCAAGGATGGTTCAACATTAGAAAAACAATTAATGTTATCCACCACATAAATAAAACAAAGAAAAGAACCCCATGGTCATATCAATCGATGCAGAAAAGGCATTTGATAAAATCCAACACCCATTCCTGATCAAAACTCTCAGCAAAATAGGAATAGAAGTGACATTCCTCAACATAATAAAATCTATGCAAAACCAACAGCAAACATTATTCTCAATGGAGAGAGATTGAAAGCATTCCCCTTGCAAACAGGAACCAGACAAGTATGCCCTCTATCACCATTTCCATTCAACATTGTATTAGAAGTCCTAGCCAGGGCAGTAAGACAAGAAAGGGAAATCAAAGGCATCCATATTGGTAAGGAAGAAGTCAAACTATCCCTATCGGCTGATAATATGATCCTGTACATAGAGATACTGCTTTGGAAACCCAAGGAGGGGTTGCTATGAGTCAGACCTGACTCTATGGCAGTGAGTTTGGTTTGGTTTGGTAAACAGAAAACCCTAGAGACCCAGTCAAAAATCTACTGTAACTAATTGAGAGATTTAGCATAGTGACAGGATACAAGATCAATATCTAAAAATCAGTTGGATTCCTCCACACCAGCAAAGTGATTGCTGAAAAAGAAATAAGTAAATCAATACCATTTACAATAGCTACCAAAAAATTAAATACTTGGGAATAAATCTTACCAAGGACACAAAAGACCTGTACAAAAAAACACTATAAAAGACTACTTCAAGAAACCATAAGTTTTGTTGTTGTTATGTGCCATCGAGTCGGCCCCGACTCATAGCGACCCCTCCTTGGGTTTCCAAGGCAGTATCACTACGGAAGTAGATTGCCCCATCTTCCTTCCGAGGAGTGGCTGGTGGGTTTGAACCCATAAGAGATCTACATAAATGGAAGAATATTCCATGCTTGTGGATAGGAAGATTGAACATTGTGAAAATGTCAGTTCTACCGAAAGCAATCTATACATTCAATGCAATCCCAATCCAGATTCCATTAACATTTTTTAAGGATATGGAAAAACCAATCACTAACTTTATATGGAACAGAAAGAGACCTTGGATAAGCAAAGCACTATTGAAGAACAAAGTAGGAGGTCTCACACTGCCAGATCTCAATACAGCCACAGTAGTTAAAACTGCCTGGTATTGGTACAATGACAGACAAATAGACCAATGGAATAGAATTGAGAATCTAGAAATAGATCCATTGACCTATGGTCAGCTGATCTTTGACAAAGGGCCAAAATCCATTAAATGGGGAAGAGAATGTTTGTTTAGTAAACGGTGCTGGCAAAACTGGATATCCATTTGCAGAAAAATGAAACAAGATATATACCTCACACCATACACAAAAACTAACTCCAAATGGATCAAAGACTTAAATATGAAACCTAAACCTATAAAGTTCCTCAAGGAAAAACTTGGGGCAAATTTAGAAAAACTAGGGGAAAATTTAGGGGCCCTAATATATGGTATAAATAGACTTTCAAGCATAACCCAAAATGAACAAACAGCAGAAGATGAACTAGATGAATGGGATCTTCTAAAAATTAAATTTTTATGTGCTTCCAAAGACTTCTCCAAAAGAGTCAAAAGAGAACCTACAGATTGGAAAAAAAAAAAATATTCAGCAATGACATATCCGACAAGAGACTTATCTCTAGAATTTATAGAAAACTCCAACACCTGAATAACAAAAAGACAAATAATCCAATTAAAAAATGGGCAGAAGACATGAATAGACACTTCACCAAGGATGATATTCAGGAGGCCAACAAACACATGGAAAAATGTTCACAATCATTAGCCATCAGAGGCATGCAAATCAAAAGAACAACAAGATATCGTCTTGCTCTAGCACTACTAGCAAAGTTCAACAAGACAGAAAATAACAAATGCTGGCGAGGATGTGGAGAGATTGTGATTCTCATCGCATCTCACAATCATATACTCCTGGTGAGACAATAAAATGATACGACCACTGTGGAAAGCTGTATGGTGATGCCTTAAAAAGGTTTTATTAGAAATACCATTTGACCCAGCCATTCCATTACTAGGTATATGTCCTAAAGAAGTGAGAGCCAGGACAAGAACAGATATATGCATGCCTATGTTCATCACAGCACTATTTACAATAGCCAAAAGATGGAAACAACCTAGGTGCCCATCAACAGAAGAATGGATAACCAAACTATGGTACATACACACAATGGAATACTGTGCAACCCTAAAGAATAATGTAGAATCTGCAAAACACCACATAACGTGGATGAACTTGGAGGACATTAGGCTGAGTGGAATAAGTCAACCACAGAAAGACAAATAGTGCATTAGTCCATTATTGTAAAAAGTCAAGGAAAGGTTTATATATGGAAGGAAATTTTCTTTGTTGGTTATCAGGGGTAGGAGGGGAGGAGAGGGAACACTGTTAGATAGGTAGAGACAAGTATTGATTTTGGTGAAGAGAAGGGCAATGTACCAAATGTGTATGATCACCACAGTGGCATTGAGGAAGAGGAAGACATAGAGAGGTGCATAGGAGGTACAGATAACAAGATTAACCCTTTTGCACATAGAGTACTGCATTGTCAGTGAAGGCAAGCATTGATCTACAGGTGGATAGACGGGTGGGCAGGCTGAACTATTAGGTATGTCTATGCAGGGGAGAGACCTTGTATAGGGTTGGCAGACAGTGTTTCTACAAGTATATTTGTATATCTTTAAGAATTTTCAGGTGTATAGTAGAGCTGACAAGGGACAAGGTTGTAGCCACTTCTTGGCCACAGCCAGCTACCTAGAAGGAGTGAGTAGTTGGACCTGTGGGCTCGGGACCATAGTCGCAGGGGATATCAAGCTCAATTGGCATAACATACTACCCAAAATGGGAGCTCTGGTAGCATAGTGCCTAAGGCACTTGACTGCTAACCAGAAGGCTGGTGGTTCAAACCCACCTGGAAGAAAGGTTGGGCAATCTACTTCCATAGTGATACTGCCTCAGAAACCCAAGGAGGGATTGCTATGAGTTGGGGCCGACTCGACCACACATAACAACAACAACACTACCCAAAATATTGTTCCACATGCTACTTTGGTGTGTAGTGACTGGGATCTTAAAAGCTTAAAAGCAGCCATCTAGATGCCATTATGAGTCTCTCCTCATCCAGAGAAAAGAAGAATGAAGAAAAGCAAAGACACTTGGAAACAATTAGTCCAAGCAACTGATACACCATGCAATCCTCAGCCTGTACAACTATGAAACCAGAAGAACTAGATGGTGCCTAGCTACCACTGCCAACTACTAGGTTGGGGATATCTGTAGGAGATCCTGGTTAGAGTGGGAGAACAATGTGAAACAAAACTCAAAATCATAAAAAAAAAAGAAAAAAGGACCAGTTTTGCTGGTCTGATAGAGCCTGATGGAACCACTGAGACTACGGCCCATAGCTGCCCTTCAGGTCTGGAACTGAATCCACTCCTGTGGCTTCCAGCCAAACATAAGACAGGCAAATGAGCTGAACGTTTACACTAGGTAGATACACTCTTGGAGAGGTCCATAATTGGAAAATAGAAAGGCTGTGTATGCATAGGGAGATAACTTGGGGTGGGGGCGGGGACAGGAGTGCATGGAGGGAAGGACAAAGGGAAGAGATAACTATGGGGAAGAAGTGGGAGGGGAGCTGTTGCATTGTGGGAAATTGTAGTCAATGTCGTGAGACAAAGTGTATGTGAGCTGTAAACTTTCACCCAAATCACAATAAAATTGAAACAAAAAAAAAGACTATTGATTATTCTGAGTGTGGGTAGCAGATAAAAAGTGATCTGGATAGTCCTGAGAGTAGGATTCACCATGTTGATGGAGAATCTATAGGCAAGCAGTGATGGGAAATGGAACATTATAGTCATTGAAGATAGGGATGGAGGCAGAGCGAGGCAGTACCTTGCTTTTGAAGATCTAAAACATCAGATCAATAGAAGGATTCATGTATCAGGAATGCAGTCAGAGGGGAGACTGTGCTTGGGAACAGGGCAGAGATGCCTGATGATAAGAATGCAAAACCAGACAACGATCAGATTGATTTTATACTGAGTTGCAAATCAATGAGCCAGATATCTTCAGTCTGTTTTTCCTGAGACCTAAGTCAAGCGAGAGACTTGGGAGTGCTGTACATGTAAGTGGAGGTGAAGGACCTTAGCTGTAGGAGATGGAAAAACAAACAAACAAAACTATCCCAGAACATTCTCCAAAACTCAAGCTCTATCATTTTTTTTTCCTCCTCCTCTCCTCTCCCATCTTACTTTTTAGGCCATTTCTTTCTGCTTTTCTTTCTCTTCTTTGGTTTATGGCAATAGGGTTTAGAGGCTATGAGGGTATGGAGGCAGTAAAGAAATAAAAAAGGGAACTTCTTTTTCTTTTTTGTTTTTTAAACGTTTAAGAAACCCTGACATAGACACTTCTGTATGTATTTAAATGGGGATAGGTTACAAATTATCATCAGCTGAAGAAATTCCTATTATCCAGTTGGGCAAGCACAGATTGGATTATCAGTCACTGGTGTCATCAATTCTTTTTCTTAAGGAAACACAAGGTATCTACCCTCTGTGGCATTAACTGCCATGCCAGAGGTGCATTACAAAGGATCTTCCCAAATTCTTTTCCTTTCCTCCCTTTCATTACCCTTTATTCAGCAGGAGTTTATTTTTCCTCTTCCTTATGATGTAAAAATTTGTACTGAATGCACAAGAGGGCTAAAATACAACCTTTTCTTGGCATAGAGACTTGCCACCCAGCTGGTAGTTTTATTATAAGAACAGTTACCTGGGGAAGTGATTTACTGGCAAGAACAAAATCAGTATGTCCTGTTATCTCCCTGATGTTTTCCTAACAGATTCATAGAACACAGTATATGGCATTCAGATGGGTATTGAGTCCAGAATCTGGACATTCTGTAACTGAAAGCTTGAACAAGGAAGATTGAAAAACTGAACCTAAACATCTGCATCTCTTTGCAGAAGATGAAAACGTAAATACTATTTTGCTTTAAGGGAGCTCTGGTAGCCTAGTGCCTAAGACACTTGACTGCTAACCAGGAGGCTGGCAGTTCAAATCCACCAGCCACTCCTCGGAAGGAAGGTTGGGCAATCTACTTCTGTAGTGATACTGCCTTGGAAACCCAAGGAGGGGTCGCTCTGAGTCAGGTCCGACTCAATGGCACATAACAACAACAACATTTTGTTTGAAAGTAAATCAAGAAATACAACACGTAATTCTTAGCCTCAGGTTAATACAGTCCACACGAATAACATCACATTCTCATGACTTGTCTTATTGAGCAATATTAAATAGCAAAAGCTCTCCTGTTTTGACTTTTGAATATCATATGTCTAAATAAGACTGTCTATTCTGAATCTGCATCTATTACAGTAACACAATTTTGCTGCAAATGATTTTTGACTTTCCTGCCTTATATTTCCACACACTGAGGGATATCTTTTGATCCTCTTAGTCATATCTTGCCAGTGGGTAAAGTACTTGATTTTGGATGACACATATTGCTTCAGGTGCTTGGGTGCTCTTACTATGTCATATAGAGTGCTATGAAACTTGGTAATAATCTGGGAAAATGAATTCACCCTCAAACAAGTATTTCTGTCTTTCCTCTGAGTTAGAGCTATTATAAGTACTGGCAGTCCCTGGGTTACAAACATGGTCAGTTGCTAAGTGTGTCTTTAAGCTGAATTTGTAGGTAAGTTGAAACAGGTACATATGGTTCTTATTGAGCCTTATTTTGGTGCAAGAAAATTCTTGAAGCTTTTCAATGACTTCAAAGCTGCATGTGTAGCTACTTAAGGTGGTAGTGATGAATTTGTTGCAAGTAAGGTTGGCGGTTCAAACCCACCAGCCACTCCTCGGAAGGAAGATGGGGCAATCTACTTCCATACTGATATTGCCTCGGAAACCCAAGGAGGAGTCACTATGAGTTGGGTCCGACTCGATGGTACATAACAACAACAACAGAGGTTAATTCAATTGTTTCAAAGTAAAAGCAAATTTATGTAATATTAATAGCCAAGTACTAGTTTGTACTGGGGACTCACTGTAGTTGATGACCCTTCTCACTTTTCTTTACCCCAGTCCATGCCCTGGTCCTTATTCAGCTACCCAGTGCCTTACTGGTGTACCCAGACTGCCTGGAATTGTTCACTCTTAATGCATGACTGAGCCCCATAATCTGGATCTTTCATTATCTGCTTTCCTCAGTTTCCTACCCTTCTCTGTTAGATATCTACTACCGTGTAACAAATTACCACAAAACTTAGTGAGTTGAAACAACACACATTATCTCACAGTTTCTGTTGTTGTTTTTATGTGCCGTCAAGTTGGACCCGACTCACAGCAACCCCTCCTTGGGTTTCCAAGGTGATGTAACTACGGAAGTAAATTGCCCAACCTTTCTTCCAAGGAGTGGCTGTTGGTTTCTTGGTTAGGAATTGTGGAACAACTTAGCTGGATGCTTCTGACTCAGGGTTTCGTATGAGGTTGGAGTAAAGCTGTTGGCTGTAGTGATGGCTGGCTTTCCTGGGCTGGAGATTTGCTTCCAAGATGGCTCACTCACATGGATGGGTGTTGGCAAGAGGCCTCATTTCTTTGTCACATAAATCTCTCTGTAGAATTCCTTGAATCTCCTTTAGATTGGACAGCTGACTTTCCATAGAGTGAATGATGCCTTTTAGGACTTTGTCATAGAAGACACACTGTCCCTTCTTCATTGTTTTATTGGTTGGAAGCACTAAGTTCAGCCATACTCAAGGAGAGAGAGTTATCAGGCAATATGGTAGATTAAAAAAGTGCACAACTAGTTCATATCCTGACTCTGCTATTGACTAGTTATATGACTTTGGGGAAATTATGTAACCTTTATATACTTCTCTTTTATCACTTGTAAAATGGGCATTGTGATATCTAACTTGCAGGATGTAAGCAGAGTAGAGGTCATGCATACAAAGCTATTAAGGCAGCATTTTACATGTAACAGGTTGATGATGATTGATAGCTACAAGGGCACTAAAACTAATTAAGCAGTCTTTGCATTTTAACGGTGAAGATTTAAAGACCTGCGCGTGACTCAAAGAAATTTGTAAATGGTGCAGTTACTGTGGTATATGGTAGCATAGTGGCTAAGGCACTTGACTGCTAACCAGAAGACTGGTGGTTCAAACCCACCAGCCACTCCTCGGAAGGAAGATGGGGCAACTACTTCTGTAGTGATACTGCCTCGGAAACCCAAGAAGGGGTCGCTATGAGTCGGGTCCGACTCAACGGCACATAACAACAACATGGTGTGAAGCAATGTTTTTTATCATAGTAGACCAAGAGGGTTTCCTCATACTCCCTCCAGCCAGTGTCTCAGTGATTCCACCCAGAGGCTGCAGTGTATCTTAGAGTCAGACCTACACAGGGTCCTGGCTCTGAGCTCTTGCACTGTTACCTGTAGGCTATGCATTCTAAGACAAATTTTTCAACCTTTCTAAGTCTTCTTTCTTCATCCATAAATTTAGAGATATTTCCTATTTTCTTGCAGCACAGTGAATCAGTGATAGGAGAAGCAATAGTGAATCACCAATGCCTCCTTCTTTTGTTTAAGCCAGTGGTTCTCAAACATGGCTGTACAATGGAATCCCCACTAAAGCTTTAAAAAATACTGATGTGTGGTCACACCAGATTCTGATTTAATTGATCATAGGGCTGGGTGGTGCCTGAGCATTTGAAATTTTTAAAAGAAAAAAGTTACTTTTAATATATTGAAAATTACTGGTTTAGATAGATAATTTTGTATCTCACGACAATCGTGAAATCAATGAGAACTAAGGTAATATAGTCTAAAAACACTTATTTAAATTTTATCTTTCCATGTATTTGATCTTTCATTTTGTTTATCCCCTTGAAAAATAGTTTTATTTTTCTCAATATGCAATTGATTCATCTGTTCTATTTATTGTTCAATTTGATCATTTTTGCTTTGCTGAAATCCCAAATGTTTCCTTGTTCTGAGGTCATATATTCTACTTTTAAACTATTAATAAGAAATAAAGCAAGTATACATTCATGGTGGTGTCATTAGTAGCAAACTCCTCCAGAAGGAGAAATGACACCATGTTGCTTTGGTGGAAGTATATAGGCATCTGTGTGCTCTGTAAGAGCAATCTATGTATGTCCCATGCCATTGGCACACCAAACTACATATTGGCAAAGGTGCACAGAACAGATGGGGCTGAGTGTAGGCAGTCAAGTGGTCAAGCTCTGTCTCTGAGTTGACTAATGGTTTTGGTGGCAGAAATTCAAGGCCAAAGCACTGGGATGCCAGTTTTTGTGTTGCATTGAATGTCTGCAATTAAAGCTTTGGGGCCACTCCCTTTCTGCTCTAACTCAAAATTTAATTAATTTTGAATTAAAACAAATAGTTTCCATGACCACATGAGGTACATTTTGGGTCTCCCTAATCAGGATTAATGTAATAAAGTCCTCACCCCTTGATTATTCTCCACAAAAGACCCCTAAGAAGCTGATTTAAAATGCCATCCAAAGTGGCACATTGCTGCTAAATATTTTGATATGTATAGGGCATTTTCATATCCGTGTCTTATGTTGAGAATCTGTAGGTGTCCTCTTGGAAAATGCCAGTGACCTAATGCAGCATAGAATCAGCATGGGCATTTGGCTTTCATCCACAGCTCTGAGAAGGTCGTTTGTCAGGGCTTTTAGAATGATTTCAGTCTAAGTCTTGGTCTAAAATAAAGACATGGTGTAAGATGTAGTTTGCAGTTGGGAGTTTTTATTTACACCTTGTTTGGTTATTGCTCTCAGAATTAGCTGTATTGGGTAAAGCTCAGTTCTAATAAGTCTAGATAATGGAGTTTAGTTTCTCTTTGGGCTATTGAGCATTATCACAAATTTTTCTCTTAATCTTCCTAGGTGCCCTGCACTTCCCTTCTCTTTGATATAAGACAGTTGCTTATCAGCAGCATTACAAATCTCTTACTAGTATATGATTGCAAAGTCTACATCCCAAAAAGAGATCATCATGTTAAGCTATACCTACCCATGCCATCGAGTCAATTCTGACTCTTAGTAACCCTATAGGAGAGAGTAGAACTGCCCCATAGGGTTTCCAAGGCTGTAAATCTTTATGTAAACAGAATTCTTCATCTTTCTCCTATACAGCAGCTGCTGAGTTTAAACCACTGATCCTTTGGTTAGCAGCTGAATGCTTTAACCATTGTGCTACCAGAGCTCCTTGCTTTACATTACAAGTGGCGGAAATCTAAAGGATTCTTTATTTTATTATGTTTATGGGTACAAATGAAGTGCTCTGGGCCTGTAGGAGAAGCATGTATGTGTGACATGAGTCCTAGGTTGATCATTGAAGCTCTGGCTTTCCTGGGTTGAGTTTTGGCTAAGATGTCCACCCAGAACAGAATAACCCAGCACACCAGATGTTCTTCTGCATCATGCCAGAGAATACTGCTCTGCCAGTCTAAAAAGATTGTATATAGTTAATGACTTGTAGACATTGCATGCCATACACTCTTCAATCCCTGTACTAGAAGTCCACATAACTCAGATTATTTGGCTACATGTACGGACACCAGCATATGACCTGAGTACTGTTGGAAATGAATTTGTTGTTTCAGTTTCTTTGCTTCCTTTTAGAAACTCCAAGAGTAGAAACATCTATGGGTATAGAGATTGAGTAATTATAATGATCGAGCAATGCTGCCAGCCAGTCCGCTGGGATGCAGCCTGATCATGTCTGACATACAGTTCTGAAATGAGTGGCAGGATGAAAGTAGGCTTGCTTAGTTCAACACTCTCCATGGCTGGCTCTGAGCTGACACATTCTGAAGAGTGTCATATGGCCTTCACCTCCACCTCCACTTCCATTATCCTATTATGCAGTCAGAAGATATGAAGAACATTCCTAAGGCTGGTAAGGTTGTGACCTCAGAGCCATATGTACTTCTTCAGAACTTTTGGTTTAGTCTTTTAGGGAAAATTTTATTATAGAGTATTGCCATCTCTGTTATTAAAAGAAATTCTATGTTTCATCGGCAATTTGAATATTATGAATATTATGATTTAAAAAAACATAACTAATGTAACAAAATAGCAATTGAGAATGAAATTCTTTTCATTGCATAGCAAGTATCCTTTAAATGTAATGTGTTGTTCCCATTTTTTTAAAGTCACCAACAAATTCTGGCTCCCATCTTAAGTTTGCTTCCAAGGCCAGAGACCTGAAAGTCCAGCTATTTATCCTGTTATCTTTGTCTTTGTAAAAACAGATCCTGCTATGTTTGAGTAACATACCCTGAAACATGAGTAGCTTAATGAATACATGCCCATTTTCTGCTCATGTCAAGCATGCTGTCTGTCTAGCTGCTATCCAAGGGTCTGCTACCATCTTGTGGCTCTGTCATCTCACCATGAGGATTCCAGGTCCATGTGGGAGGGAAAAGGCAGAGACTTGGAGAGTTCATACCTGCTCTTCTGCTTATTGCACATACTATAGAAGTAACTTCAAAGAAGGCTGGAAAATGTGTGCCCAGCAGGAGGAGAGTGAGAGAGGCTTGGTAAACTCAGAGCATTATTTTGCCACACTGTCCTATTGTTTTCTTGATTGCCCTTCTGTGGACTTCATCACTTCATCTTCCATTGATTGCAGTTGTCTCCAGACTGCTTAATCTCTGCCATCTACAATGCGTTCTAAACTTTGCTGCTAGAGTCTACTTAAAACAGTGCTTTCATCTTGTCAGTTCTTTGCTCCAACATCTTCAAAACTCCTTCTCCTTCCATTGATTATAAATCAGTCTAAATTCTTCAGTATGCCTCCAGGCTACATTTTTAAGCTTATCATTGGGTATTTCCAACACGAACACTCAACTAGAATTCTCAACTCCAACCTTACTCATGATCTAAACACACCTTGTGCAGGTCTATATCTGCATCAACACTTTCACTTTAGCCTCTGTTTAACTCTCTTTTCTTATCTTTATCTTTTCCTGAAGGGTTCTCAGTCTGGAAATTCAAGGCAATTACTCTCCCTGCTGTACTCCATTTCATTTATTATTGTATCACTCCTCTGGCATGTGATTTGCTAACTGATATCATTACTTAACTCTTCATGGGCATTTGTCTTATCTCTTCTATTATGTCATTTGGACTATATTTCCACAGAGCACAAAGATCTCAGGAAAATGTTAAACATGTAGCAGTGTATGATAAGATTTGTTGAGAATAAACCAAACCCAAAATTACTTCCATTGAGCTGATTGCAATTAATAGTGACCACCATAAGGTTTCCAAGACTATAAATCTTTACAGAAGCAAACTACCTCATCTTTCTCCCATGAAGAATCTGATGGGTTTGAATTGTCAACTTTTTGGTTAGCAGCCAAATGACTTAACCACAACGCCACCAGAACTCCTCCTAATGAGATGAAAGGATGCCTGAATTTCCTTTCAATGGC
>NW_006921657.1:11261863-11270517 GCF_000298275.1 Orycteropus afer afer
GTATAGCAGGGATCATGCAGCTGGCGCAGGATCGGGCAGTGTTTCGTTCTGCTGTGCATGGGGTCGCTATGAGTCGGAAATGACTCTACAGCACCTAACAACAACAACAACAACAAAAATAATTTCATTCATGCCTCAGTGAAATTCATAGTAGAAGTTTGGTCCTGTATTTTTTAAAAAAAATATTTAATAATGTTCAAATACTATGATTAAGAAGTGACTAAACAGTGAAGAGTGCGAGGCATTGTAGACAGGCATGGGTTCAAATTTTAGAATCTGTGACTGTGGCTTTGGGCCTTTGGAGACTCAACTTTCCTGAGCCATTTTCTGTAAAATGGCTAAATTATCTACTTTCCTTACAGCACTGTTCAGATGATGAAATGAGATACTTTGCACAGAACCTAGCAAATAGTTGTCATTCAAAAAGTTACTTTTCTTAATTATACTTATGCTATTTAATAGGAGCTCTGGTGGCGTAGTGCTTCAGGCATTTCACTGCTAACCAGAAGGCTGGTGGTTCAAACCCACCAGCCACTCCTTGGAAGGAAGGTTGGGCAATCTATTTCCGTAGTGATGCTGCCTCGGAATCCCAAGGAAGGGTTGCTATGAGTCAGATAAGACTCTGCGGCAGTAAGGTTGATTTGGTTTTGGTTTATTTAAGAAAGTACAGATGCTACTTTACTGACATCTTAAAAGCAGTATGGGGAGCTCTGATGACGTAGTGGCTAAAGCATTTGGCTGCTAACCAGAAGGTTGGTGGTTCAAACCCTCCAGCCACTCCACAGGATAAAGATGAGACAGTCTGAGTCCATAAAGATTTACAGGCTTGGAAACACTATGGGGCAGTTCTACCCTATCCTAAAAGGGGTCACTATGAGTCAGAATCGACTCAATGGCTGTGTGTTTTGGGGTTTAAAAAACAGTGTTGTTTTCATTTTCATCTTCCCTGAGTTTCTTTGCAAAACATAAGCAGGTAGAAGAGTAAATTCATAGGGAGCTCCATGCCAGAGAATTTGGGCAGCAGGTGCCCCACTAAAGCTTACCTGGTAAGGTCACTGCACAGGTAAGAACAGTCTTTGATACATGGCTTACTGGGCTGCTGGAATTGTTTGCTATGGGGACTCTATGGCTGGCATGGATTGTGAGAGTTTGGGGAAAAGACTGTGATGTGACAATCTTGACCACCTGAACCCATTGCCGTCGAGCTGGATCCGACTCATAGTGACCCCTCCTTGGGTTTCCAAGGCAGTCTCACTATGGAAGTAGATTGCCCACCCTTCCTTCTGAGGAGTGCGTGGTGGGTTTGAACCACTAGGCTTCCGGTTAGCAGCCAAATGCTTTAGGCAGTACACCACCACAGTTACTCCTAAAATCAGGTAAAACCATAATGGATATTGAAAGCTAGAAGGCACTCCATTTAGAACATTGAAATAAATAGTAAGAAAAAAGTAATAAAAAGAAGATACTTTGTTTCATGCCCAGTCTTGGTTTGTTTGCTCCCTAGCAGAGCCATTGAATGGGAACTTAATTTGGTGTGAATACTGGCATTGTACCAGGGGGAAAAATGGAATTACAAATGTTTTGAATTACTAGGAAGCTTGTGAAATTGTATGCAGTTGTTCTGTTAGGAACACTTTTATGAGTGTGATGCCTTGTTTCAGTAGTGGGGGTCGAGGCTGCTATAAGCAGAATTTGACATTCTATCTTTTTTGTAAAAATCGGACAGGTTTATCTGAGTTTGAGGGGACAAAACACTTGAGTAAGTACACAGAAGAATGTTGCAGCTTGGATTTGATTACCCACTATAGGAACAAATGTGTAGTGGGGAAATTTAACTATTTATGATTTTATATTTGAAATTTCTAAGCTTTAAATTTTATAAATACACACAAATCTGGACTATAAGAAAATTTCGTTAATTTCTGGATTAATTTTGTATGTAAAAGCAGAATAAATTTCCTTGCCTTTTTTGATAGACTCTCAAATTACTTAGCTGCAGTTGGAACTTCTTAGTGCTTTTTCTTGATCAAGGCAAGAATATAGAATAAAAAGGAGCAAGTCAAAATTGAATTCAGACCATAAAAAAAGAAAAAGACTGAATTCAGAGTCAGTAATTGAAAATGGTCATCATACCTGAAATACGAAAGCTTTTTTCTTAAAAATGTTCTGTCGTTGCTTGTACAGAAGCAAGTAAGTGCCCCTCTTTCAGATAAGTGGTGAGAGAATGTTATCAGGAGTCTTATCTTTCCACTATTTCAACAAATGCTGGCTCCTGTGCAAGTACTGATATGTGACGGTACATAAGACAGTAATAAAAGGCAACAGGTGGAGATGAAGAGCTCCTGGAGAGAGGCTGGGAGCCACACTTAATCCTTGCCCCCAGTATACTTCAAAAAATATATAATCTGTGTGACAAACACTCTGATTGCTGTGCAAAGGAACAGTTTCAAAGGAAACTCTCTGTTCCTCCTTTCCCTATCACTACCACACCTATTTAGAAATTCTGGGGTTGGCATTACCCTTTCAAGCTTGGTGAATCTACTGATGAGGACCTAGTGAGAAATAAGATAGAAAGCAGTACTCTGAGTCCTCATTTGATAAGGTGTAAGCAGGGTTTCCTAGGTGACACAAATGTTTGCTAAGCTTGACTGCTAACAAAATGGTTGGCAGTTTGAGTCCATCCAGATGCACCTCAGAAGAAAATTTTGATGCTCTGCTTCTGAAAAACAGCTGTTGAAAACAGTATAAAGCACAGTTCAACTCTGACCCGTACGCTCACCATAAGTTGGAATTGGGGTGAGGGTGTGGTTAGGTTTTCCTAGGTCAAGATGAGAACAGAAGCAAATATCTTATTGGATCAAGCTGGCTAACTGGAAGTAGGGTGAAAGAAGGAAGAGGTAGGTACCAGGTAATGCAATGGCAAGAAAATCACTCAATCCAGTCCAGGACATAAGTTCTGAGCATCTTCAGAGAAGGACAGAGGTCAATGGTGCCTTTCTAATTATATGTCTTAGGGCTTTTGAGGTACTTGCTTTTAGTCTTTGCAAGAACAAAAACCAACCAACCAACCAACCAAAACTGTCCCTAGGGAAGATTCAGAGTTTTGCTAGGAACCTAATAATACAGATCTCCAGATTTTCAATGTCATAGAACAACCACTAGCAAGTTACCCTTTTTTTTCCTCTGTGCCTGAAGACTGCTCTTCTCCCTTCTTTCTTCCTTTTCTCATTCCTCTTTCTACTCTCCTATTCCTTTGTTCCATCCAGTGGCTGTCCAGGGCCTGCTATCTTTTTGTCCTGTCATCTCAACAGAATATACTCTTGTGTGGTGGTTAAGTTTGCGTGTCAGCTTGGCTGGGTCTGGTTGAGTGGCTGGGCAGCTGGATATAGTATTCCCCATGATGAGACTGGTAATCAACTCCATGGTGGAATCTACTGTGAGCAGCTAAGTAGCTGCCCTACGGATGTGGTCTGCTTCCTGTTTATAAGGAGAAGCCTTGGGATGTGGTCTCTAGTTTATGGCACACTTGAACCCTGCATGTAGCCATGTCGTTGTTCAGCAGCCTGTCATGCTCTGCCGACCTTGAGACTTTCAATGGACTTGAATGAATGGCCTGCTGTGTGGTTTGGTAACACTGGCACTATCCCATTCTATTTGTCGACTTTGGGCTTGTTAGCCTCAGCAGCCAGTAGCTGCCTGAGTAAAGATATGCCTCTAGCTTCAGTGGGCCTAGAGCAAGAGGCTGAGCTGAAGCCCAAGGTTGAGGGGCTTTCATACAGCCCCTAGAGCCTGGCACTTGGAACTCGGACTTCTAGCCTCCTGAACTATAAGAGAATTAACTCCTGTTTGTTAAAGCCATCCCATTTGTGGTATATTCTTGACAGAGAACGAGAACATCTTGCTTGCATTTCTTCTTACCAGATGGCAACCCTGCTAAGGGTAAATCTTATTAAGGCTGAACTTAGAACTGATCTAGGTATTTTGTAATTTCTAATAGTCCCCACCCAGATTTCAATCAGGATTGCAGGTGGGTTGAATACTAACATTTTCTAAAATTGCACTTGCATGGGTATACATGTAGTATTAGAATGAAATATATATATTTATATATTTATGTTGTTGTTGTTATGTGCCATCAAGTTGGACTTGACTCATAGCGACCCCTCCTTGTTTCTGAGGAGGTATCACTACGGAAGTAGATTGCCCAACCTTTCTTCTGAGGAGTGGCTGGTGGGTATTATATATATATATACACACACACACACACACACACACACATATGTGTGTGTGTATATATACATATATATGTATATATACAAAATATATGAAATATCTAATATTCTTATTCTTATAAAGGCCATGCTAATGAATTATTGGAAGAACTAGGTTAAAGAAGGGCTACATATTATATAAGAAGATACATTTTAAATAAACTACTGACTCTTAGAAATGCCTAGTGACTGTTAAAAATACCTAGTTTTCCTAAGGCTTTGAAAATTTATTATAAACAAAACCATTTTCCAAATGTTCATTGTAATTGCTTAGAAAACTTAGTGATCTGACCAGTACTGTCTGTTTGTTCAAACTAGTATATGCTCAGTTTTTTGCTTTACCAATTTTTGAATTTTCTGTTTCAACACGTGTCAAAGTAGAATGCTTAGAAACACACCCATTTGATGTAACATCTCATCATCTATCCAAACCTTTCCCTGAAGACAGAACAGTAAGGAAAATGGAAAAATACTGTGTATTTCTTTTGGAAGGAGGTAGATTTTTTATTACGTATCCTGCCTAGTAATATCACTCCCTTAAGAGACTGAGGGCATGGTCTCAATTTATCTTCAACAAGGTTCAGGCCTGTCTGATGTAACCTTTGGGGATTTAACACATCAGCAAGGAGCCACACACCACAAATCTCTGGGCACATGACACTGAAAAACAGCTAAGGGTTTATACTGTACATAAACCTCTGAATGTGCTTTTATTCTTTAAGGACTCTTTTGATCCATAGGGTGTCTTAGCAATGATGGTCTCTCAGGTGGTAGTTGATTGGTTTTTTATATTACTCTTTCTCCCAATTAATTGCATTTGTCCTATTGTTGTATCTCAGGCACCAAAATAGGGTACTAATGAGAATTTCTCAACATTCATGGATCAAATGACATTGTTCAGGATTAGCAGATAGCCTAATTTTATTATTTTAAACTTTCTATTGCTCTGGTGGTGTAGTGCCTAAGGCACTTGACTGCTAACCAGAAGGCTGCCGGTTCAAACCCACCAGCCACTCCTCAGAAGGAAGACTGGGCAGTCTATTTCCATAGAGATACTGCCTCAGAAACCAAAGGAAGGGTCCCTATGAGTCGGATTGACAAAAGGGCAGTAAGTTATTATGTTATCATATCATTGAAAAACCACCTATATATCCCATAATTAAATCAAATGTTGAGTATATATAGATAAAATCAGTTAAGACGCTTGAAGTAACCCATTTTGGTAATCCTGATCACATTTCTGATGGCATTTAAATACTACTGGATGCTTTGCAACTGACTGACTGACATTTTCCCTAACTTGTGTTTCCTGCCATTTACTACCTTTTTCTACCAGTGATTAAAAGTGAATGTGACAAAATGGGGAGCTCTGGTAGTGTAGTGCCTAAGGTGCTTGACTGCTAACCAGAAGGCTGGCGGTTCAAACCCACCAGCCACTCCTTGGAAGGAAGATGGGGCAATCTACTTACATAGTGATACTGCCTCGGAAACCCAAGGAGGGGTTGGTCGCTATGAGTTGGGTGTGTTTCCTGCCATTTACTACCTTTTTCTACCAGTGATTAAAAGTGAATGTGACAAAATAGACAGTGATAATTCACTAAGTGAGATGAAGAACCAGGAGTGTGATCTGGGTCTCTTTTCAACTATAGCCCTTTGGGGCAATTACATAACATTTATACTCACACAGGACCTATCCGACTTTCTTCTGTCTCTCAACCTGCTCCACTCTGACTTGTTCCCCACATGAAACTTCTCCCAGCTTCTTCTTTCCAGTGTTGAGCTCTATATTATTTGTTTCCTCTGCTTGAAACATTACTTCCATTAACTTCTACTACCACCAGGTGCTGCAGAATGGATTGAGTCAGGGCAACCCTACCTGTGTGAGAATAGAACTGTGCTACATAAGCTTTTTATCAGCTGTTTTTTTGGAAGTAGATTGTCAGGCATTTTTTTCCGAGGTGGCTCTTGGTGGACGTAAATGTCCAACCTTTTGGTTAGCTGTTGAGTACATTTATTGTTCCATCACACAGGAATGCTTATCAACTTCTAAACTCCTATTCTTTTACATTTTAGTATCTTAATGTGTAAGAGATAGTGTTAACCTACCCTAGGTATATTCAGTCCACCTCTGACAAACTCTCATACAGAGTATGATTCACTTACATAGCACTTGTGGCAGTTGAAGTTTCTGGTTTACTTTTGTGATCCTTTGGTTAATGTCTTTCTCCTTTACTAGGATTTAAATTGTATACAGGCAAAGACAGAGTCTGTTCCTGCTTCCCTAGCATAGTGCCTGGAATAGACTATTAAATATTTGTTGAATGAATATAGAAAAGAATGAATGAATGCAATAGGTAGATTGATTTAAATTACAATTTTCTATTTGTTTTTAAGAGACAAAGACTTGTTAGTCTAGTGTCTTCACGAGTAATTCTTCCAATGGAAGCAAAATGAATAATAGATAACTGGTAAATAACAAGAACAGTTTTGTTCAAAGGTGAAATGTGACATTTAGTGGAAAGATTTTCTGAATTCTAAACAGATAACACATTTCCATTCATATGTACATGTAGGTACAGCTCTACACACACATATATTTATGCATACATATAAACACCACAGCCATTGAGTCAATTCTGACTCATAGTGACCCCCATTGGGTTTCCAAGGCTGTAAATTTTTACAGAAGTAGATTGTCTCATCTTCCTCCTGTGGGGCAACTGGTGGGTTTGAACCATCGACCTTTTTTTTGGTTAGCAGCCAAATATCTTACCCAGTATACCACCAGAGCTCCTTTGTATACATATAGACATGGAATGATTTTTTAAAATTATTAAATACCTAATGTGTATAAGCAATCTCCTAAATATTAAATACAAAAAAAAAAAAAAAAAACCCAGTATTTTGAATAGGTCCTGCAGAAGATACTGTCCCATAATTTACTACATTTATTTCCTATGACATTTCTGCTCTTGTAAAATGACTCAAAGAACGTCAGTGACTTTTCCAAGATGACAAAGCTTGCTAATGGCTTTGTTGTTGTTGTTGTTATGTGCCGTCGAGTTGGACCCTCCTTGGTTTCTGAGGCAGTATCACTACAGAAGTAGATTGCCCAACCTTCCTTCCCAGGAATGGCTGGTGGGTTTGAACCTCTAGCCTTCTGGTTAGCAGTCAAGTGCCTTAGGCACTACACTACCAGAGCTTAGTTGGGATTATTCCTTGCAGTTCTCCAATTATAGGGAATATAATTGTCCAGGATTTCTAGCTACTCTTCTCTGAAATCCACTGCTATATTTGCATTCAGGTCATGCTTTCCAAGGACTGTCCCAGCTAATGACTGAGCACAGGAAGGATTCTAAGGTAGACCAGTCCCTAGGACACATGGGTCCTCTCTCATGGCTAACTGTGGCTTATGGATTCCCCAATGGCCTTATTAAAACTTCTTTAGATTGTGCAGTCTAGGATATTTTTGCTCAAACTTCCCTTCCTGTCTCCTTAGCAGACCTGTGTCTGAAATCTCTCCCAGCCTTTCTCCCCTGCTCAGATTCTTATATGTGTTATTTCTCTCTTGGCAGCTGCTTCTTAGAGGACCAGACTAACTCATTCTTCCATGAAGAACTCCTTGAAAAGGGAGAGAGATAACATATGCAGAGACATTTGAAAGAGGGCAGTGAGGGTTCAGATAAGGCAGAGGTTATTTTTCCTTGGGGCATTGGGCTTCAAGAAGGAGCAACAATTTTGCTTTTTCATTTGAGAATTGGTACCTGCTTAGCTGATTGGGAGATGCAAGAACAAACAGTATGACAAAAGGAAGAGAGGTAACAATACCCATATTTGGCACATGAAGAGACGACTCCTTTAACTAGTACATAAGGTAGTGTGAAAAGAGAAGATGGATTAAAAAGGAGAAAAAAAGTCTCACATTGTATACATTTGGGAAGGAATATAGAATAGGAATTAAGAACAGAAGATCTCAGTTTGAGTTCTGGTATTTATGATTTGTAGCTGTGTGAAATTAGGAAAGTTTTTAATCCTGTTATTCTTACCTCCTCATACATAAAATATGGTTACTAATACCTATATAATGGATTAAATGAGATAATATATGCAAAGTCCAAAAACATACACGAAATTTGGTTCCCAAAATAAGCAAAGAATCATGAAGGTTGGGGAGTTTACGTCGGTGTCTAGTTCCCAGGTAGAATAGATGTTTCTAAAAGCTATATATATGTATTTTATATATATGTATATATATATATGTTGTTGTTATGTGCCGTGGAGTTTGCCCGACTCATAGTAACCCCTCCTTGGGTTTCTGAGGCAGTATCACTACGGAAGTAGATTGCCCCATCTTCCTTCCAAGGAGTGGCTGGTGGGTTTGAA
>NW_006921657.1:11270847-11273377 GCF_000298275.1 Orycteropus afer afer
TATATATATATATATATATATATATATATATATATATGTGTATATATATATATATATTACAGAAGGTTCTTTTTAATTAATTAAAGATTAAAATTATAATCGTGTTACAAAAGCAATTTTATTGATAGTATTTCAATATGGTGGGTATAGTGTCAGAATTTGCACCTTGTACAGTACTACAACATCAGCTGTGTATAAAATTTATTTAGGCTTTTTTCCCCTATTTTTTTCTTTGTCCAGTGCAGATAAAGAATTTAATTCAAGTAATTCAGAAATACTTGCTTGAAATTTATCATATAAAAAATGTAATCATTATACTGTCAAAAGAAAACTAATTTTCTTACACTTTAGCATTTATGATTATTTAAGAATCCCTAATAGATGCCAAGGAGCTCTGGTGGCATAGTGCCTAAGGCATTTGACTGCTAACCAGAAGGCTTGTGGTTCAAACCCTCCAGCCACTCCTGGGAAGGAAGGTTGGGCAATCTACTTTCATAGTGATTCTGCCTCAGAAACCCAGGGAGGGGTTGCTATGAGTCAGATCCAACTTGCTGGCAATGAGTTTGGTTTTTGGTTAATAGATGCCAATTATATACCACTTCTCCTTTCTGACATTGAGCATTCTATTGTTGCTCAGTGGTACAAATTCCAAATAGTGCATGCAATACAACCAATGGTAAGTTATTCACTTCATATTGAAGGATTGTCCTCTATTATCTCATAATTTCTGTGGGAATTTTTGTTTGTTTTTTCTTTTGCTTATTGATATTCCTTGTTTTATAAGTATAATTATTCATTAAATAATTCATTATTTTGTGTCTTGAATTCAAGGAGAAAAGAATTTCCAATTGAATTGAATACTTGACTTTGTATGCTAAGTGAGAAGAGTTAGACAAGACTGTAAAAAAGAGAAATAATATTTTCTTTTCCTGATTGCGGAATTTTGACTTCTTGTGCTTGATTTAATGGGCTTTGAATATTCTACCCAAGTGTCGAGGATATGACATTGTCTTATATGTGTGTACCCACAACCCCATACTATTAATTTCTTAAGGAAATATTTTAGCCTTGATTTTTCAGACTATTCCTGTTTATCACATCAGGGTAACTTGCTTTTTTTTTTTTCTTTTATCATATGCCATGGCGGCCTGGAAGAATTAATGCTTCCACTCTTTGGCTAACTTCTTCCTGGAATTAAACCAAGCCAAACCCAACCCACTGCCATCAAGATGATCCCAACTCATAGGAATTAGTTTTGATATACATATTTTTAAATAAATATTTATATCTGTTGGTTGATTCGTTTTTAATAAAATCACATATTTAATTGATACATTTTTTTCTTTATACATGTAATTTACCTTAAGGAAACTTCTAAACTTGTAGCAATTTTAGTATGGGAAAAAAAAAAAAATCATATGTAAGAAGAACAGGCTATGGTTTCAGGTAACTAGCAATCAAATACCTCATTCTGTTACCACAAAGAAAGGAAGTTAATTTTTTCTTTCTTTTTTTTTAATTTTTACATACATTTAGTATTTTATTTCCTTTTTTAAAAAAAAGTTTAATTGTGATTTGGGTGAAAGATTAAAGAGCAAATTCGTTTTCCATTGGGAAGTGCAGGCACATTTTGTTTCATGACATTGACTGAAGCTCCCCACAATGTAACAGCTCCCTTCCCACTTCCTCCCTGTAATTACCTCTTCCCTATGTCCTTCCGGCTCATGCACTTCTGTGCCCCCGACCCCAGCTTTGTCCCTGTGCAAAAACCAGTTAATTTTTTTCTTGATTACCACACACAAAGACAATATGATGAGACTATTAAGGGCAGATTGATTGATGATGTAGTAGAAAAACATGATTCTCTCTGGAAAGGTCCAGAATATTGGCTTTGAAGCTCCTTAAGAACAAATGTGATCTTGCAGCATTTCATGTTCCTCGAGCCTCAGGAGACCTCACATGTTCTACCAGTATCTGAAACTAATTAAAACAATAGGAAAAAAGCCCTTTCCCCTTACTTGTTTATACAACTGTGAATTGCATGTCTAAAACTGAGACTGAAAAGTATGTTTGCCTCTCAATGCTTATCCCAAATTTGCATAGAAAGTGTGTCTGCACTTTTTCCTTCTTACTTTGGTAGATTTGTGGTATGCATTACCCACAAATGGATTTATTCAGTGGCATACATAGATAAAAGTCATTAAATTAGAATGGCAGTATCTTAGCTATCTAGTGTTGTTATAACAGAAATAACACAAGTGGATGGCTTTAACAAACAAATTTATTTTCTCACAGTTTAGGAAACTGTTGTTGTTATTAGGTGCTGTTGAGTTGGCCCTGACTCATAGTGGCCCTGCGCACAACAGAATGAAACACTGCCTGGTCCTGTGCCAGCCTCACAATCCTTGCTATACCCGAGCCCACTGTTGCAGCCACTGTGTCAATCCACCTTGTTAAGGGTCTTCTTTTTTGCCGACCCTCTCCTTTACAAGTGTGATATCCTTCTCTAGGGGGTGGTCCCTTCTGATTA
>NW_006921657.1:11273597-11282199 GCF_000298275.1 Orycteropus afer afer
AATAAAATAAAACCACTTCACTGTCATGGAGTCGGATACAACTCATAGCGACCCCTCCTTGGGTTTCCGACATGGTATCACCACGGAAGTAGATTGCTCAATCTTCCTTTCATGGAGTGGCTGGTGGGTTTGAACCAGCCTTCTGTTAGCAGTCACATAAGGCTATTGAAAATACATGGTTTGGGTTAGGCACACTTTAGTCTTCAAAAAGACATCTTTGCTCTTCAGCATTTTAAAGAGGTCTTTTGCAGCAGATTCTTCTGGTACAATTTGATGTCTAACTTCTTGACTGCTGTTTCCATTGGTGTTGATTGTGGATCCAAGTAATCTGAAATCTTTGACAACTACAATCTTTTCTCCATTTATCATGATGCTGCTTATTGGTCCAGTGATAATTTTTGTTTTTATTATGTTGAGATGTAATCCATACTGAAGACTGTAGTCTTTAATCCTCATCGCTAAGTGTTTCAAATCATCTTCACTTTCAGCAAGCGAGATTGAGTTATCTGCATATTACAAGTTGTTAATGAGTCTTTCTCCAGTTCTTATGCCACATTATTCTTCATATAGTCTGGCTTCTCAGATTATTTGCTCAACATACAGATTGAATAAGTAAGGTGAAGAGATACAACTCTGATGCATACCTTTCCTGATTTTACATGCAGTATCCCCCTGTTCTATTCAAATGATAGCCCCCTTGTCTATGTACAGGTTCCTCATGAGCACAATTAATTGTTCTCATGAGAATTAATTCCCATTCTTCTCAAAGTTATTCCATAAATTGTTACAATCCACACAGTCAAATGCTTTAGCATAGTCAATAAAACACACGTAAACATCTTTCTGGTATTCTTTGCTTTCAGCCAAGATCTATCTGACATCAGCAATGATATCCTTCATTCTATGTCCTCTTCTGAATCCAGCTTGCATTTCTGAAAGTTCCCTGTCAATATACTGCTGCAACTGAATATACTTCATCCTCCTGGCACACCTTAATAGAAGCCCTACACTACAGAACTGAGTTGGTGAAGATCCAACTCTTTGAAAGCAAGGAGGCTGTGGCCCCACCCTTCAAGATCCAGGAGACCATGGCCCACTTTTGAAACTGAGAAGGCCCTGCTTCCCACCCTGCTTCCAACAGTTCTGCTGATCTCTTTTTATTTTATATCTGATTATTCTTTTCTTTTCCTGGAGGACAATAGATGTAGCTCCCTTGGCTTATTTCCTGCCTGTAGCATTTCAAGAGGCAGACAGTATTCTGTCTTTTCATTGTCTCTCTGTCAGTTTCAGGCTTAGTTGATGGGTTTTCTGCTGTGGTAGTTGGTTAGATCCATCATTCACAGGCTTCATTGCTTTAACAAAAGATTGTGTAGCCATACTCTTAGTGAAAATTCTAGGACAGTTGTCATTAGTCTGTACAATAAAGATAACCCCAAATAAATTGTTATCATATTGGTATAAATCATGAGTGTGTAGTATTTTTCAAATGCAGAAATTTGAAGCTTTGTGATGAATTCTTCTAAGTTTTTTTATTGATTCAAAATACATCATGTAATTACATTTTACTTTTATATTCTAAAATAAACTACTGATTGAATTGTGTCCCCCAAAATTATATGTTGTAAACCCTAACCTCTACATCTGTCGTTATAATTCCATTTGGGAATGGATTGTCTTTGTTATGTTAATGAAACAGGAGTAGTATAGGATGTGTTTTAAGTTAATCTGTTTTGAGATATAAAAGAGATTAAATAAGCCTAGTGTAGTGCCTAAGGCACTTGACTGCTAACCAGAAGGCTGGCGGTTCAAATCCACCAGCCACTCCTCGGAAGGAAGGTTGGGCAATCCTACTTCCGTAGTGATACTGCCTCAGAAACCCAAGGAGGGGTCGCTATGAGTCGGGGCCGACTCGACGGCAAACAACAACAACAACAACAAGGCAGATTTTGGTAGTGGAAGAATGAGGGGATGTTCTAACAAATACCTGAAATGTGGAGGGGGGTTTGGAATTGGGTAATGGGAAGAGTCTGGAAGAGTTTTAAGGTGCCTAATAGTAAAATCCTAGATTGCCTTGAAGAAACTGATGATAGAATTATGGATGTCAAAGCAATTCTGGTGAAGGCTCAGAAGGAAGTGAGGAGAGCTATAGAGAAAGGCTCTATTATCTTAGAGAAAATATATGGCACCAGCAATAGAATGTTCCTAGAAATGGTCATGTTAAATGTGCGTCTAATGAGGATTTGAAAGAAAATGATGAACATGTGCTTGGTCAATAAAGGATGATGTTTTTTATGTAGTTGCAAAGAACTTGTCTGAATTATGTTCCAATGTTTTGACAAATACTCAGAAGTGTATCTCTAGGTCTTTCTTCCTAATTTGTTTTCCTCTGGAATCTGCACTGAAGTGTGTTCACTATTGGTCACTCTGCTGGTATTTCAAACACTGGCGGCAAAGCTTCCATCATCATAGCAACATGCAAGCCACCACAGAACAACGAACTGACACGTGAGTGGTGGTGCTTATCTTCACAGCTCCTTATAAATGGAGCCATTGAATGGTTATCCAGAAACCAAATAAAAAAAGCTTTCTAGGTGTTCTCATGATTGTAAAGAGAAAGTTGTGCCTTTACATGCCCTCATTTCAGCCCGAGAAACACACAGTCCTTTTAGACAGATTAAATAACAAAGGTGAAGATAAAGTCCTATTTTTACGTCTCTCCTCTAGACTATATACCAACAACAACAACAAAACCCAAACTCTCTGCCTTCGAGTTGATTGTGACTCAAAGTGACCCTTCCTTGGGTTTCTGAGACGTTATCTCTATGGAAGTAGATTCTCCAATTTTCCTTCCCAGGAGTAGCTGGTGGGTTTGAACCTCCAGCCTTCTGGTTAACAGTTAAATGCCTTAGGCACTATGCTGCCAGAGTTCCTTATATACCAAAAGAGGAATCTAAATCTCACAGTCTTGCTAGAATGCTTAGAAAGCTTCCACTCTAGGAAGTGAACACTTGTATATCTTTCTTCTATCAAGGTGAGATTGTTTTCCCTGAAATCAGAGGAAAACTCAATGATGTGACTTTTATGTATGTTTTAGAGTTTTTCTAATTCAAAACACCAACTGCAAGTCTTGACGGGATGAAAGTAGTGGGTTCTAACTCTGTATGAACTTCGTTGGTAATATACCTGTTGAATAAATTCCTCCTATAAAGCAGATAAATAGTTTAAATCAGTTAGAGAATAGAATGTATTCGATACTACTCTTGATGTTTGCACAACTTTCTTGAATAAAGAATGGTCAGCTCTGTGCTTCCTGCCAATTTGTTGTAAAAAGTACTTCAACTGCCTACAAAATAAATAAATAAAACCAACAAAGCAAAGCAAAACAAATCGAAAAACATTTTGTTCCTAAAGTACGTTTTAGAATGCGTTCACTATAATGTGGGAAGTCAGTTAGCACCTTCTGTCTTCAGTCTGTGATGTATCAAATGTATGTTCTGGTTTTGCTTGGGCTTTTACACAGGGAGTTTAGCTCAATCTAGACACTTTAGGACATTAATGGGAGTGTTTTAAACAGAAATCCTAAGGCTTGGTGGTTGAATCCAGTTAGGAGAATCTCTGGTCAAAGGAAGGTATAAAAGAAAGCACGTAATGTGTGCATCAAAGAAAAAATTAAACTACGCATTTACAATAATGTTTTATGATATAGTTGCTATCTGAGGAGTGGAAGTTTGGCATCATTGTGTGGTGTATCAATAGGAAGAACCAATGAGCAAAGGAGAGATTTTAAAATTAGGCTGAGCAGAAAAGTATAGCTAAACCTCAGAATGGTCACAAGTATTGTAGAAACAGAAAATTCTTCTATTTTCCTTTGAAGAATACAAAAATATTTCCAGCTCCTGGGATGATATTGAATTTGACTGAATATTTAATAAAAAGGAAAAGTTAGAGCTCCAGTGAGTAAGTTTGCAATGTATTTTGCCTTTGTTTTTCTCATAGGACAAACGAAATTGAATTATATTAGATTGTATAGAATAATTTATGCTATTGTAAATCCCCAGGTTTGTACTAAATTTAATGTTACCAATAAAATATTGTCCATTAATAGCAATAACAAAACATCCATTGGTAGAGTTTACTACATTATATTTTTGAATTCTGAAGCACAGAGCAGGGTAGTGATGACAAGCATCAGAAGTAGTTTGTTGCTAATTTCCTAATTTGCATAATGTATCTCTAATAAACTGGATTGTTAGTTTATAGAAGACACCATATATATTTATATAAAAAAGTTGAAAACAGAAAATTCTCAGCTGAAACATGGTCTGCTTGCCTGGCCAAGCTGAATGGCATGCAATTTGCTTGGGAACTTGTCATGGTAAATCTTACTAAAAAAATTTTAACCCCCATTTAATTGGAATTATCAAATGCTACCCAGCCAATAATATGCTATAAGTGAATGTAGTTACAAAACATTAGTATTGTCTTGATTTTTAAGTCAATATTCTATGATTGCTGATGATGTAATTTGAAAAAATACTCAAATTGTAATATTGCTTTGAAGCATATGTGTGGTATCTGGCTCCTGACATTTCTGAAATTCTTAAAATGCCATGGATTATACTCAAGTATTAAATTTAGCAAATAGGATTAATGACAAGACAAAGAAAAATTTAACTTTATTCCAGATGATCCACTTTAAGCCTATCATATTTCTATCCCTATGGCTCTGCCTCTCTAATCTTCCTACAGAATAAATGTAAATGCCTTTATTACCATCTAAAATCACCTCCAATCTGGCCTAGTTTTCCTCCGGTATTTCTATATTCCTCTACCAGTATTCTAATTGTTGTTTTAAATTAACTGTATCTTGTCTCCTCACAGCCTTCTAGTTCATGTGGTTCCTCCAGCCTTCTCATCTTTGCACACAGTTTTGAGGTCACATCAGGCAGATCATAAGCACATAGTCTTTGACTGGCTTACATGGCACTTCATTTTTTAATGTTAGTTCATTTATAATATTTGAAAAAATCAACGTTTGTTACATGTCACACAGGTATTCTAGATTCTCCTGAAAATGCTGTCAACACTGCAGCCACATTCCTACTCAGCAACAATCAGCTGGCTTCTATAGGTGTTTGAGTTTGCAACTTCTGAGTTTACATTTTGTCCTTTATTCAAAGCCCACAATAAGTTTCATCTCCTCCAGAAAGTTTTACTGTTCTTCCTGGCATCAGTGAGTGCTCCTTTTTAAAAAACTTTCATAGTACTCATCTCCCTGGGAGTTATTTATCTTTTCACATTTAATACCTCAACATTACAGATAGTGAGAACCCTAAGCAGCACAGCTCTGCTCTGTCACATGAAATGGAACACACAAGGATTGATATCTTAGACATTAGTGAGTGGGTATGGACTGGCCATTTTGAATCAAAAGATCATATGGTCTACTCTGCTGGGAATGATAAAGAGGGAGGGCATTGCACTCATCAACAAAAAGAGTATTTCAAGGTCTATCCTGATGTACAGTGCTGTCAGTGATAGAATAATATCTATATGCCTACATGGAAGACCAGTTAATACCACTGGTATTATTCAATTTATACACAAACCGCTAATGATAAATATGCAGACATTGAAGATTTTTTTACCAACTTCCGCGGTCTGAAATCTAACATGCAAGCAGGATGCATTACTAATACCTGGTGATTGGAATGAGAAAATTGGAAACAAAGAAGAAGAATCTGTAGCTGGAAAATATGGCCTTGTTGATAGAAATGATGCCATAGATTGCATGATAGAATTTTGCCAGGCCAATGACTTATTCATTGCAAATACCTTTTCTCAACAGCATAAACAATGACTGTACACATGGACTTCTATCAAGTGGAATGCACAGGAATAAAGTCATCTATACCTGTGGAAAGAGACCATGGAGTAGCTCAATATCATTAGTCAGAACAAGGCCAAAACATGATTACAAAACAGATTATCAATTGCTCATATGCAAGTTCAAGTTGAAGCTGAAGAAAATTAAAACAAATCCATGAGATCTAAAGTAGGACCCTGAGTATATCCCACCTGAATTTAGAGACCACTTCAAGAATAGATTTGATGCACTGAACATCAATGACTGACGAACAGATAAGTTGTGGTATGACACCAAGGACGTCATACATGAAGTAAGCAAATAGTCATTAGAAAGATAGGAAATAAAGAAAATACCAAAATAAATGTCAGAAGAGACTCTGAAATTTTCTCCTGAATGTAGAGAAGCTAAAATGAGTGGAAAAAATGATGAATTAAAAGAAGAGTTGAATGGAAGATTTCAAAGAGGGCTGTAAATTAAATGATTATAATGAAAGATGCAAAGACCTGAAGGTAGAAAACTTAAAAGGGAATAATAATACATTCCACATTCCTCAAGCTGAAAGAAAAGGAGAAAAAATTCAAACTTCTTGAAGCAATACTGAAAGATTATATAGGCAAAATCTTGGACTGTGTAAGAAGCATCAAAAGAAAATGGAAGGAATACATGGAGTCACTGTACCAAAAATAATTGGTCAGAGTTCAACCATTTCAGGAGGTAGAAGATGATCAAGAACCAATGGTATTGAAGGAAGAAGTCCAAGTTGCACTAAAGGCATTGATGAAAAGCAAGACTCCAAGAATTGACTGAGTATTAATTGAAATGTTTCAACAAATAAAATGCAATGCTGGTGGTACTCACATGCCTTTGCCAAGAAATTTGAAAGAAAACTACCTGGCCAACCTACTAGGAGAGATCCATATTTGCACCCATTCCATAGAAAAGTGATCCAACAAATGCAGAAATCACAGAACAATATCATTAATATCACATTCAAGTAAAATTTTGCTGAAGAAAATTCAAAAAGAGTTGCAGTAATATATCAACAGGAAACTGCCAGAAATTCAAGCCAGATTCAAAAGAGGATGCAGACTGAAGGATATCATTGCTGATGTCAAATGAATCTTGGCTGAAAGCAAGGAATACAAGAAAGATGTTTACTTGTGTTTTATTGACTATGCAAAAGCATTCAGCTGTGTGGATTGTAACAAATTATGGATAACATTGCGAAGAATTCCACAACACTTAATGTTGCTCTTGTGGAACCTGTACATAGACCAAGAGGAAGTCATTTGACAGAACAAAGGGATACTGTGTGGTTGAAAATCAAGAAAGATATGTGTCAGGGTTGTATCCTCTCAGCGTACTTACTCAATCTGTATGCAGAGCAAACAATCCGAGAAGCTGGAGTATATGAAGAAGAAAGCAGCATCAGGACTGAATGAACACTCATTAACAAACTGCGATATGCAGATGGCACAACCTTGATTGTGAAAAGAGCTTGAAACACTTACTGATGAAGATCAAACACTACATCCTTCAGTATGGATTACACCTTGACCCTCCAAACTTCTGTTTAGCAGTCAAATACCTTAGGCACTACGCCACCAGAGTTTTTACACCTCAACCAAAACTAAAGAGGGGAGCTCTGGTAGCGTAGTGCATAAGGCACTTGACTGCTAACCAGAAGGCTGGCAGTTCAGACCCACCTACTACTCCTCAGAAGGAAGGCTGGGCAATCTACTTCTGAGTGATACTGCCTCGAAAACCCAAGGAGGGGTCGTTGTGAGTTGGGTCTGACTTGACGGCACATAACAACAACAACAAAAAAAACCCTAAAGAAACCAAAAATCCTTACAACTATGAGGATAAATCTCACAAAAAAAATGGAGAAAAGATTGACAGTGTCAAGGATTTCATTTTACTTGGATCCTTTATCAATACCCATGGAAGCAGCAGTCATGAGATCAAAGAATGTATTGCATTGGGCAAATCTGCTGCAAAATACTTTTTTAAAGTGTTAAAAAGCAAAGATGTCACTTTGAGGACTGAAGTGCACCTAACCCAGACCATGGTATTTTCTTACCATGGTATTTTCTTAAATTCATAATGGCCTCTTATGCATTAGAAAGCTGAATAATGAATAAGGAAGAATGAAGAAGAATTGATGGCTTTGAATTATGAGGTTGGTGAACAATATTGAATACACCATGGACTGCCAGAAGAATGAACAAATCTGTCTTAGAGAAGTACAGCCAGAATCTACCTTAGAAGGGAGGACTGGCAAGACTTTGTCTTATGTACTTTGGACATGTTACCAAGAGGGGCCAGTCTGTTCTGAAGGATATTAAAGAAGAGGACCCTTAATGAAATGGATTGGCACAGTGGCAACAGTAAAGGGCTAAATAATAGCAATGATTGTGAGGATGGCACAAGACTGGGCAGTGTTTCATTTTATTGTGCACAGTGTCACTATGAGTCAGAATTGTATCGACAGTAATAAAACAGCAACAGTCTCATGAGCTCTTGGATGGTAGGTACTGGTATAAGTTTTTGGATCAATGTGTTTTGCATACTATTTCTTCTTCTCTGTTCTCATCATAAGCTGATTGAGAGCAGGAACTGTGTCTAACTTTTTGGATCAGTGTTTGTGATAGTTGAAGATGTGTCAACTTGGCTGGACTCCACTTGTGAGTGGTGGTTCCCATGATGGATCACATGACTGCGTCCTAAGCG
>NW_006921657.1:11283844-11287540 GCF_000298275.1 Orycteropus afer afer
CTTATTTCATCCTCAAGTAGGAGAGCTAACTATCTCATGGAAAATAGGGAAGTGGACTCATGGTTCCTGCAGCTCTCCCTGCTCAGCAAATTTATCTTGTGAAGTGAAAGTTATATCACAAATAAAGGATGTACAACACATGAGAGCTAATGGGGGTCTTAGTTTATCTCTCTTTCTGTCTACTCTTTGTAATTCCCAGGGCAAGATTTTATTTCTCAATTAAAGACCAGGGCAATATGCAATTAAAGCCTTCAGCCTTGTCTTTGATTTGACATCAATCACTGATTAACTTTTTGTGAATTTCTCAATAGAAACAAAATAAAAGCAAGTCTACCCTGTGGATCCTCCAGAATAGAACCTCATAAAATCATTTACTTAATATCGAATTACTGTTAGACATGTAGTGTTAAAAAGAGTTGTTTCAAAGATGTCGATGCTACAGCTAATAAACATGTATATGGTGGCATTAGTTTTTCATCCACTGGCCATTTTTTCTTTCACTAGTATGTGAACTAGGATAATTTTTATATTAAATGGAAGCCCATCGTTAAACAGTTCTGCCAAGGGAGTTCCAGAGAATTTATAATACTCGGTAGTATTATGCTAATACACTGTAATTACCATTCAGTTTAAATTTTTGGTACACATGTGTATAAACAATCTTTATATGTTACAAAGCCAAATAAAATACAAGTTTAAAATAATTAGTTTCTATTTTGAAATAATAGACTCAAACATAAAAATGATCATGAAGATGGCACGGGACCAGGCAATGTTTTTTTCCTTGTTACATAAGGTTGCCATAAAGAGTCCACTGGAGAGCAACTAACAACAGTTTTTCCATAAGGTATGCTCCCAGTGTGTCATTAAATCAGCATTTATTTAGCACACATAGTATGTGAAAGAACAAAGACTTCAAAAAAAAAATGTCAAACCTTAGGGGAAAAAAATGCCTTTAAAGAACAATTTGTTGAGCAATTATAATTATGTTCCAGTCACTATTTGGGGCTCCAGGGCATCTTCAAAGATCGCACAATTAGTGGAGGGAACACATTACTGAAATCCAATACTACAAGTGTTAAACGGAATAACCTCTTGGTACAGGAAAAAAAAAAAAAAAAGCACTGGTCTAGTATGCAGGAGTTCTGAGCTCAGGCTATGCCTTCTTGCGAACTAGCTTTCTGACCATATAAAGTTGCTCAAACTGCTGGGCTCTCGCTTTTTTAATGTGTGAAATAAAGAAAATTGTCTTAGATGACCTTTACATCTATTTTCATTTCTTTAATTTTCTGGTTCTATGATTCCACTATTCAGATACGAACATTTAAGGGTACAGATAAGTCAAGAATGTGTATAGTTAAACATGAAATTAGTGTGTCAAAAACAGGAGTATCTAGGGTAAATGTAAAAAGAAATTTTACTTTCCCTAAATTCACCTGAGTAAAAAGAAAAATTTGCATATTACATATTCTTAGACTGTGCAACTTATGGTTTTTTAAATAATATCTCATCTTGTAGGAAATTACTATCAATTTTCCCTTAAGAACGTCTCCTCTTTGCTATCTAGTGATTTGTGTTAAAATATGAAAATTTCTAGAATCAATACTAACATAGATACTGAAAGTAAAAAAAATGAGACTGTCTTGTGCAAATACATCTTTCATGAATTTTTCCAATAACTTTGCAGCTTTTATGTAATATAATTGCATATGGCAATTATTTGATTACATAAATTTTGCTAAGAACATAATTAAGCATAATTATGAAAATATGAAAATTATGTGCATAAAGTGACTAATTAAGATTTATCTAAAGGATTGAGAATATTCAACAAGGAAAAACACATTAATGAAACATTGTAGTTTTGATATAGACACACATGGCAAACATTACTATTCAGACTTTGATTACTTAGTTACTGATATAATGCCGAAACCTACATATTTGTGCTTTTTTTTTTTTTTTTTTTTACACAATGATAGAAATGCCTATTTCTGATCATATGTCTGCTATGTAGTTCATGTGAAATTTAGCTGATGAAAATTTTCCTGGAGCAAAATGATGCTTCTTTTGACAGCTACAGTAAAACCACATACACACACACATTTTTTTAGTAAATCATAGCATTCATAAATGTTAGAGTCAGAAGGAACATTAATAATAATCTATTCCAATAACAGTATTTTATAAATAAGGAAAAATGATGCCTTAAGAATTTAGTGATCATTCAGTATCACATAAATAGCAGCATAGTTGAGACTCAGTCTTCTTTTCTTTCTAGTATTTTGTAGTTTTTCCTAAAATATGCCATTCTGACTTCTGGGAAGAAAAAGAAGAAAAAAATACATTAAAATATACTTACTTGATATATGCTGCAATATAGTTGGAGCTTGAAGATACTATGTTAAGTGAAGTCAATCACAAAAAAACAAATATTGTATGACTTATATAAAAAGACAAAAACTGACAAATGTACAAAGTCAGAGTTTATTAATGGTTACCTGGGATGGGAAGAAGGGGGAAAGGGTATGTTATTGCTTACGGAGTATGGAATTTTTGGTTTATGGTGATGGAAAAAATCACATTGATTAATGGTAGGGTTGCACAGCCAATAAATGTAATTACTGTCAATACTGTTCACTTGTAAAAAGGTGAATTGGCAAAAGTTATATTATAGATATATTTACAACAGTGACAAAAAAAAAAAAAAAGAGTCACTGCTGAGAATGGCCAGGGGAAGGGTCCCTATACAACCAAATATCTCATGGGGTTTGGTCCCTTGGTTTGGAGGTTTTAGGGTCATGGTAGCATGAAATATCATATGTAATTGACATAATATGTTTAGTGCCTCTATTCTAGCTCTTAGTTCATAATGTAGTTCCTGGGGTCTTAAAAGCTTATTAGCACCCATCCAAAGCACAATAATTGGTCTGTATTTTCCTGGAGCAACAGAGAAGAAGTGAGAATAGGATGAGTAAATGGAATGTGTGGCTAATTGCCTGCATGAACACCTGCCTCCTTTGCCATGAGGCCAGAACTGATTGGAGCCTGGCTATAATTACTAAACATTTTGATCAAAGATTCTGTAGAAGAATCCTGATCAAAAGGGGGAAATGCATAACAGAATTTCAAATGCTTATAGAATCCAGATTTTATGAACTCATGAGGCTGGATGAACAACTATTACCCTAAAATAATCTTTAAACCTTATCTTAGGGAATGAGACTTGGAAGAAGTACAGCCACAATGTTCCTTGGAAGGGAGGACTGTAAGACTTCATCTTATTATTTTGGACATGTAATCAAGAGGGAGCGGTCCCTGGAGAAGGACATCATGCTTGGTAAAGTAGAGGGTCAGTAAAAAAGAGGAAGACTCTCAACGAGATGGACTGACCCAGTGGCTACAACAGTGAGCTCAAACATAGCAATGGTTGTGAGGATGGTGCAGGACCAGGCAGTGTTTGATTCTGTTGTACATAAGGACACTATGAGTTGGAACTGACTCCTTAACTCCTGACAACAGTCTTTAAAACTTAAACCAAAAATATCCTGTGAAGTCATCTTAAAACCAAACAACAATTCAACTTAACTAAAGTAAAAATTCTGCTTTGTGCTTTATGATCTTTGGAAGTCTGTCTAGATAGGGCCAAATTGACAGTTGTTGCTGTTGTTATGTGCCGTCAAGTCAGACCCAACT
>NW_006921657.1:11289445-11299158 GCF_000298275.1 Orycteropus afer afer
GCAGATTGTTTATGTGGGAGCCGCAGACAAGGCTTACATTGTTGTTACACTGAGGTATATATGAGTTTGAATAGTTACAGAAGATTTATTTGAGAGGAAACCTGGATAGATACAATCTTAGATTGTGCCTATAAAAATTTCATGTACTCTCAGGGTAAACAAATAATTTATATAACCACAAGGGGAAAGGATTAGAGACAGTTTAATGGTTGTGATTGTCTTATATATAGTAAATACTCCGATGACATAGATACTCATAAAAAGGTGAGGCCTGCTTGTACACAAGGAACAGAGAAACATTGCTTAAAAAACACAAACACCTGAGTAGACACCTGCCAAAATAAGAGCCATTAGGGAGCTTGCTGGTAGCATTTTAATACCCTATTACTTCTGCTGACTGTAGAATTTGCCATCTGTTTGTTACATTTTTAAATGAAATTGGTCCTTAGAAGTTCTAACCATCCACTAAGATATAATGATAGATCCTAAAACCATTTTGGCCTCTACTTTGGATGTGATCTTTGTGAATGGAATAGTTTTTCAGTGTTTTGACAAGAAGAAAACAGTGTTTTCCTTCACTATTAAATTGCAGTAATAGAGGAATATTCTGCTTTGGTTAAAATATTCCTCTATTACCTTTGTAACACCTTCAAATTCTAAGAATCTACAAGTCCCTGGTGATTCCTGAGGTACCCGTTCTTCAGTAGGCTTGCTGTTCAGCATGCTGTAATGTCCTTTTCTTCATCTTCTTGAAAATGAAAGAAAACTATATTTTTGCTTTTAGGTTTATTAGCAAATTTAACAGCATAACGATGATCATCAATTGCTCTAAGAAATATCACAGTAGGACTATTAAAATGAAACATCATAAAAGTAACAAAATATCTGTAAGAGATACAGCTAAAGTATAATCTGGAATCTAGTTTTTTAAAAAGGCTGTTGTTCACTTTACTTTGATCTTGTTGGTAATAAGGCTAAATCATGTGCTATCAATGTTGAATTTACCTTTGCACGTTTTAGCTCATGTTATTACTTTTCAGATAGGGCCAATAACTTGTTATAATTACACTGTGGATATGATATAAGCTATAACACTAATAAGCGAGGTAACTTTTGAAAAGAGCAAAATTAAAGAGTAAATATTTTATATATTGCTAGATAGTACTGTTCTAATAGTCTTCATCTTGTCACTTTGATCTGGTGGAAAATAGCAATAATATGAGTCAATCATGTAGGCATTCATTCAACAAAAATTTATTTGGCCTTTAGTATGTCAGGTCCTATGTTAGATTATGGATGATGGGTGATGGGTCTTTTGACAAAAGCGTCTGACAGAAAGGAGAAGCATCATCTGGAAAATTGACATCCATTAATAAAATAGAGTGAAGATAACTATTCAATTATTAATAGAAAATGTATTTTGTAATATTGCTCATATTAGTTGTAACAACTCTCCTCAATCCTGGTTATCTTTAGAAATCGTGGGGAACTTGTAAAAAATACCAGGCCCAGGCTTCAGACATAGAGATTCTGATTTAATTGGTCTGGTGTGAGAACTAGTGATTGGAGCGTTTATAAAGATTACCAGGTGATTGTAATGTGCAATCTCAATTGAAAAGCACTAGGCTAGTTCCCTGATTGCCTTATTGTCAAAATATTTCCTTCCAGAAATTGATGACTTTGTGGTATCTTGTCCATAATGAGTGCAATAAATTGTTATAGAACTATCTAAAGTGCTTAGTCTATCATTGAATCTAATAATAGCACAGTAATAGTTAACAATTATTGTTATGTGCCATTGAGTCGGCCCCGACTCATAGCGACCCCTCCTTTGGTTTAGGAGGCAGTATCACTACGGAAGTAGGATTGCCCAACCTTCCTTCCAAGGAGTGGCTGGTGGGTTTGAACCGCCATCCTTCTGGTTAGCAGTCAAGTGCCTTAGGCACTATGCTACCAGAGCTCCTAACAATTATTAGCATCTGCAATGTGCCATATACTGTGCTAGGAAATGTAACATATATTTCTTACTGTCACAATGTCCCTGAAAGTTAGCTAACATTTTTTAAGTCTATTGATATTTAGAGGACCTCTGGTAGCATAGTGTGTAAGGCACTTGACTGCTAACCAGAAGGCTGGTGGTTCAAACCCACCAGCCACTGCTCGGAAGGAAGATGGGGCGATCTACTTTCGTAATGATACTGTCTCAGATAACCCAAGGAGGGGTCGCTATGAGTTGGGTCCGACTCGACGGCACATAACAACAATAACAACAACAATTGATATTTAGAGATTAAGTGAATTGCCATAGTTCCTCCAGGTAGCTGTGGTTTTCAGTATTCCTTACCTACACTACAACTCAAAACCATCAACTCTTCATCAGATCTTCCTTATTCATTGTCCAGCTTTCACATGCCTATGAAACTACTGAAAATACCATGGTGTGAAGATACCTACCACCACCACCCAGGTAGCCAGTATTTAGGGCCAGAATTCTAACCCAGACTTGCCTGAATTCAAGGCTATCTGTCTTTCCAGACCACACTGACTTCATATTCTGACCACAAGCTATATAGCTCTAAACTTAATAACTTGCTCCACTTTTTTCCATCCTAAGCATTGGGCAAACAAATGACATTTTACTCCTCACCTACACATGTTCACCACACTCTCATCTGTCACTGGCATACTCTGTTTATGATGTGGAATGCCCTTCCCCATCAATTTAACTTTTCCTTCTTCACCATCCTTTGGGAGCTCTGGTAACGTAGTGCCTAAGACATTTGACCACTAATCAGAAGGCTGGCAGTTCAAACCCACCAGCCACTCCTTGGAAGGAAGATTGGGTGATCTCCTTCCGAAGTGATACCGCCTTAGAAACCCAAGGAGGGGTTGCTCTGAGTTGGATCTGACTCGATGGCAGTGAGTTTTTTGGTTTAACCATCCTTTAAGGTACATCGCAAATACAGCCTCATCAATAAATCCCTGCTGAATGTTCCTAGCTGGAAGTAATCACTTCTCCCTCTGACCTTCCAAAGTGCTTTATCTGTACCCTTCTTAGGTGCACTCATCATTTTTTACCTCACAGTTATCTGTGCATATGATTGTTCTTACTTGTTTATGACCTCCTTGAGATCACAATTATGTCTGATTCATCTTATTATCCAGTGGAACACCCAACATAGTACCAAACGCATTGTATGTACTGGGAAAAAAATATCGTTGTAGGCATACACAAGTGAATGAAGAAAGAATGAACATTTTGATTAAAGTCACCTAACAAATCTGTCCAAAAATTAGAAAGAATCCAATTGCATGTATTGTGAGATATAGCTTGGCACATCCCTATTTTTGGGAGGTGGGAGGACATCTCTATTTTGTGTAAAATTATTTTATTCTAAATGTGTGAACTTCTTAAAGAGATTTTATGGATGCTTTGATTTTGTAAGCAAACCAAGGAAGTATGTGACCGATCAATAAGAAATAAGGGCATTTTTCGACTCCTGGTCATTTGCTGAAGCCACCGAAAAGAGAAAACTGTATTCATGTGTGATGGTATGAGATGGTAGTATAATGGCAAATGGTTTAACAAGAGCAGCCTTTTATTTAGAACCTCTCCTTTTCACATTTATGCAGAAGAATTACATATTCAATGCATTTAAGATGCACTTAGCGGATCTACAACTTGTACTCTTTAAGAGAACACTATTTGTGGTAGTTCAGTTTGTGTGTCAACTTGGCTGGACCTGGTTGAGTGGCTGGGCAGATGGATGTAGTATTCCCCTTGATGAGACTGGTAATCAACTCCATGGTGGAATCTACTGTAAGCAGCTGAGTAGCTGCTTTAGGGAATGCTATCTGCTTCCTGTATATAAGCAGAAGCCTTGGGGAATGGTCTCTAGTTTATGGCATGCTTGGGTCCCGCATGTAGCTGTGTCGTTATTCAGCAGACTACCATGCTCTGCCGACCCTGAGACTTACAATGGACTTGAATTAATGGCCTGCCATGTGATTTGGTAATATCAGAACTGTGCCTTTTTACTTGTCAACCTTGGGCTTAGCAGCCTCAGCGGCCAGCAGCTGTCTAAGTGAAGAAAAGCTTCTAACTTCAGTGGGCCGGGAGCTGGAGGCAGAGCTGAAGTTGAGGGGCTTTCACCCAGCCCCTAGAGCCTGGCACTTTGAACTTGGACTTAAAGCCTCCAAACTGTAAGAATAAACTCCTGTTTGTTAAAGCCATCCCATTTGTGGTATATTCCTGTCAGAGTGGCACTAGGTAACCAGAACACTATTACATGTAGCTCTGGTGGTGTAGTGCCTAAGCATTTGACTGCTAACTAGAAGGCTAGTGGTTCAAACCCACCAGCTACTCCTTGGAAGGAAGACTGGGCAGTTTACTTCTCTAGAGATACCACCTCGAAAACCCAAGGAGGGGTGGCTGTGAGTTGGAATTGACTTGACCACAGTGAGTTTGGTTTGATATTATTGCATGTCGCATACTTATTAGAAATTATATATCTTTCTCAATATCTAGAAGAAACAATGCTCAGAGAGCATCTAATAGAAAAAAATGAAAAAAATGCAAGTAAAACTATTCCTTGGTAGTTCTGAAGAATTTCTTGACATTTATTTAGAAAAACATCCTGATTCCTACAATGGGTGATTTTATTCTATTTGCTTAGTCCTCACTGCATTCTACCTGTTGTTGTTGTTGTTATGTGCCATGGAGTCGGACCCGACTAATAGTGACCCCTCCTGGGTTTCCAAGGCAGTATCACTACGGAAGTAGATTGTCCCATCTTTCTTCCAAGGAGCGGCTGGTGGGTTTGAACTGTCAGCCTCCTGGTAAGCAGTCAAGTGCCTTAGGCATTACGTTACCAGAGCTCATTTTAGAAATTATAAAAATCAGTGAGCTTTTCCTAACCAGTAGTTTGTTACTTTTGTTTCAGGCTGATTCTGGTGTATGCATGCTATCTTGTGTATTGGTTTATATTAAAATAAAAACACTAAGTGTTGTGGGAAAATTTGGTTTTAATTAGTGGCATTAAAATTAGAATTATGAATTTTAAAGAGTATGCACATGGGTGTTCTGAGGATATCATGAACATAGAAAGTTCTTATTTAATTGTACATAGAAGAAACTTACTTGAAGTTAACAATCTTTTTTTTTTTTTCCTTTGAAAGTTTGATTATTTGGTGGTACCTCTTTATCAGAAATCAGGACCAGTAAAGTTTTCCTGTGAAGAGCCTAATACTAAATCTTTCTCAAAACATTTTATTTTTATTCAGTCTTGTACGTATCACACTCTAATCAGTGATTGCTCCCTTATGAAAAGTTGTTATCACCTATGCTTACCCTTCATTATATTATGAGGAAAAGACAGTGGAGAGAAATGAGATGTGGGTGTAATTTGAGGGCAAAACTGGTCAAAGTTGAGTTCCTTTGTAGGGAATTCTGGATGCCTTGGAGACCTTAAACAATTGGGAACAAGGCTGGAGGACCAACAAAGGATGGCAGTGAACATGAACAGAGCAGTAAAGAGAAAAAAACATGGAGATTGTCAATGGAATACTGGGAGTCCATTTGACAAAGATTCCCTCTGCCTGCTATGTAAAGAATCATTTTTGTTGATGAATTCTTTTTGACTGCATTTTGTTACTTCAGGTATTCATTTTTTTCACTCAGTTCTGTCCATATTTCCTTAAAGCTCTTGTAACTTGCTAAAACTTTTGAGAGATGCTGAATGGAAGAGGACGCCACACCAATTTCAGAAAGTGCTTTTATTCCTCATGCCATAAAGTTACAACTGCAGCAACCAGAGCACATTGGAATCTACCTTTACATCTTCTCATTGATGTCAAAATTGCAGCTACCTCATTAGTGTGTGTATGTGTGTGTGAGAGAGAAAGAGAGAGACAGAGTGAATCAGAAACAGAAAGTGGGTATACCAATTCATCAGTTATCTAACTGTTCTGCAGTCCAACCTGATTTGTAAAGGACTTGAGTTAAGCTAAGCTATTCCTTTTTATTTTCTGTTTCTTTTCTTTTCTTTTTTTTTTTTCCCACCAAGGTAACCAAAAACCAATCCAGACTCACTGCTGTTGAGTTGGATTCAACTCACAGTGACCTTTCCTTGGGTTTCTGAGGCAGTGTCACTAGGGAAGTAGATTGCCTAACCTTCCTTCCGAGGAGTGGCTGGTGGTTTTGAACCTCCAGCCTTCTGGTTAGTAGTTAAATGCCTTAGGCAGTATGCCACCAGATCTCTCATTTCACCTAGCATGTTTAATATTTTAAACTTAACCAAATGACTTTTTTTTTTTTTTTTTTACTTTTTTTATTGCGACTTGGGTGACAATTTACAGAGCAAAGTGGTATTCTACTCCACAATACACACGTTTAGTGATGTTAATTGCAGTCCTTACAATTTAATAGCATTCTTCCCACTTCCTTCCTATGTTTACCATTTCATTTGTCTTTCTTTTCTATCACTTCCCACCTTCTGAGCTTTATCTCTGGGCAAATGATTCCCTTTTGATCTCATATGATTCATTGTCCTAAAGACTGCATACCTTCCTGGTGTTATGTTTACTTTATAGGCCTATTGTTTGGCTGAAAATTGAACTGGCGGTGGGGGGGTTGGAAAGAGGGAAGAAAAGAGAAAGCAAAGAGAGGAGTGGGAAGAACTAAGAAGAAAGAAAAGGAACAAAAGCAACACATAAGTGGCAATAAGGGGAGGTTTGATTGGCTGCTGGGTGGCTGGGGGTGGAGGCCTCACCTCTGGCCACTGGGATGTTGTGAAAGTAAGGAGGGAGATCACACCTATCTGGTTTCCAATCACCAATGTGGGTGCTGATGCAGTCCTGGGTGAGTGGAGGTGTTTATCTGCTTCTTGCCCCTATCGGAACAGTGCTTGCAATAACTCAGCACAGTCAAGCCAGTTGGCAATTCACCATTCCATATGCCCTCTTGTTCACTGTTGTCATTAACTCTCTTCATCTAATCTGTATTTGATCTACATTTTTATCCTTTCCTTTGAAGCTCTGGGTTCCAGGATTGTCATCATAACCATTTCACTTGGTTTTCTTGGGTCTTTGTTGTAGAGGTTCTGGATAGTGTATATACCTACTCCGCCATCTTGGATCCTCCTGATAATGCATGTTTTAGGGTTTATGGGACATATACTCTGTTGTAAGTATTCCTGTTGCTACTGTAGTATGAAAGTAGCCATATACCATACTTATTCAATGAATGAGTATGGCTGTGTTCCAATAAGACATTATTTATGGACACTGAAATGTAAATTTCATGTAATACTCATATACCATCGAAGTTTATTCTTTTGATGTTTTTACAACCCTTTGAAAATGTGAAAAGCATTCCTAGCTCATGGGCTGGTCATTTGGTTCATGGATCATGTTGTTTTTGTTCTTTGGTATCATAGCATTGGTTCTGACTCAAGGTGGCCCTCTCTACAACAGAATGAAATACTGTCTATTCCTGCACTATCCTCATGACAGTTGTTATGTTTTAGCCCATTGTTGCAGCCACTGTGTCAATACATCTCATTGAAGGTCTTCCTGTTTTTCACTGACCTTCTGATCACCAGGCAGCATGATGTCCTTCTCCAGGAATTGGTCTCCCCTGATAAAATGTTCAAAGTAAGTGAGATGAAGTCTCACCATCTATGGTTTTAAGGAGTCTTCTGGTAATAGTTCTTCCAAGATGGCCTTTTTTGTTTTTCTGACAGTCCATGATATACTCAGTATTCTCATCAATGTTGTTGTTGTCATCAATAGCATAATCTAAAGACATCAATTTTTTTTTTGTCTTTCTTCTTCATTGTCCAGCTTTCATATACATATGAAGCAATTAAAAATATTATGGCTTGGGTCAGGCACACCTTAGTCTTAAAAGTGGCATCTTAGCTTTTTAACTTTAGACAGGTCTTTTGCAGCCTATTTGCCCAATGCAATATGGCATTTAATTTCTTGACTGCTGCTTCCTTGAGTGTTGATTGTGGTTCTAAGTAAAATGAAATTCTTGACAGCTTCAATCTTTTCTCTCTCTATCATGATATTACTTACTGGTCCAATTCTGAGGATTTTTGTGTTCTTTATGTTGAGTTTCAATCCATACTGAAGTCTGTAGTCTTTGATCTCCATCAGTAAGTGCTTCAAGTCTTCTTCACTTTCAGAAGTTAAGCTTGTGTCACCTGCATATCACAGGTTGTTAATGAGTCTTCCTCCAATCCTGATGCCACATTCTTCTTATATAGTCCAACCTCTCATTTTATTTGCTCAGCATACAGATGGAATAAGTATGCTGAAAAGATACAATGCTGATGTACACCCTCCCTGATTTTAAACCATGCAGTATCTCTTTGTTCTCTTTGTATGACTGCTTCATGGTCTAGGTGCAGGTTCCTCAGGAGCACAATGTGGTCTTGAATTCCTATTCTTCTCAATGTTATCCATAATTTGTTATGATTTATATAATTGAATGCCTATTAAACATCTTTCTGGTTTTCTCTCCTTTCAGCCAAGATCCATCTTAAATCAGCAGTGATAACCCTTTTTCTATATCCTCTTTTGAATCTGGTTTGAATTCCTGACAGTTTCTTGTCAGTGTACTGCTACCTTAGTTTTTAAATTATCTTCAGCAATTTTACTTGCATGTGATATTAATGATTTTTTTCCCAATAATTTCTCTATTCTGTTGGACTACTTTTCTTTGGAATAGGCAGACATATTATTCTCTCCCAGTGGGTTGGCCAGGTAACTGTCTTCCAAATTTCTTGAGAGATGAGTCAACGCTTCCAGCATTGCATCTATTTGTTGAAATATGTAAACTGGTATTCCATCAATTCCTATAATTTTGATTTTTGCCAATGCCTTCAGTGCAGCTTGCACTTTTTACTTCAATACCATCAGTCATGCTACCTCCTGAAATGGTTGAACACTGTCCAGTTCTTTTTGTTACATCTTTTGATGCTTCCTGCATCATTCAGTATTTTGCCCATAGAATCCTTCAGTATCTCAGCTTAAGGCCTGAAGTTTTTCTTCAGTTCTTTCAGCATCTGAAATGCTGAGAATATTCTTCCCTTTTGGTTTTCTAATTCTGGGACTTTGCACATTTCATTATAATAGTTTCCTTTTTTTCTTCAGCTGCCATTTGAAATATTCTGTTTTACTTCATCATTTCTTCCATTCATGTTAGCTATTCTACATATAAGTGCAAGTTTCAGAGTAGCTTCTGATGTCCATTTTGATCCTTCATTTCTTTTGTGACTTTTTAATGACCTTTTACTTTCTTCATATATCATGGCCTTCATATCATCCAACAACTCGGCTGGTCTTTGATCACTAGTGTCCAATGAATGAAATCTATTTTTGAGATGGTCTCTAAATTCAGATGGGATATACTCACACTTAGACTCTTGTGGACTTGTTTTAATTTTCTTTGGCTTTCTTAGTTACATTTTATGTAGTTGAGAAAAAGGTATTTGCATTGAATAAGTCATTCGTCTTGAAAAATTCTGTCATGAGATATCCTGCAATATTTCCATCACCAAGGCAATATTTTCCAGCTACCTATCCTACTTCCTTGTTTTTAACTTTTGCATTCTAGTCATCAGTAATTATCAGTGCATCTTGCTTGAATGTTAGATCAATTTCAAACTCTAGAAGTTGGTAATCTCCAATTTCTTCATCTTTGGCAT
>NW_006921657.1:11300284-11302489 GCF_000298275.1 Orycteropus afer afer
TTAGCCACTATGCTACCAGAGAGTCTGTGGTGGAATTTGCTGTGAATTGAGTAGCTCCTGATTGTTAAAGTTACCCACCTGGAGTATTTCTGTCAGGAGCAGCATGAAGTAATTTTCTGGGAAGTTTGATCTCTCTCAGGTGTGTAGAACTCTGATGTTGGGATCAGTTGGTTTGGGCCACTCTTCCAAGCTCAAAAGGAGCCCTCCTAGAGGCAGAAGGAGTCTCTCTGACTGAGAAAGACATGCTGCTGAGTTCTAGAAATGTGCTCCTGAGAGACACGCAGTTGCTAAGAGAGAGATGCCAGAGGCATGCACTATTGCGAGAGAGATGCGAGAGACATGTGCTGCTGAGAGAGAGACATGAGAGACATATGCTGCCGAGAGAGACTGCTGGCTGCTAAGTGAGATGGCTGGTTGTGAGAGACTGAGACTAAGTGGACATCTGACATTGAATTATAGCCTATTGCTTCCCTAATAAACCCCATAGTCTGAGTTCTGTGTGGCCACTGCAGCAAATTATCAAACCCAGCAAAGAGGTGGTGGGGGCTGCAGGAGGAACGATTGGTGCTGGGCTTGATGACAGGGTTGGTGGGAGGTGACATGTCCGGCCTCACAGGGATAGGCCTTGAGTTACTGATGATGATTCTGTCTTCTTCTTGTGGGGTTAGAGGAGGTCCAAAGATGCAGCTTCCTTGCCCCTTTGGCAGTGAACCTACTGATTTCTGGTGGCATAGCTTTTAGCATCACACAACTTTATGCAGAACACCACAGTATGACAGACAGATGAATAGTGGTCATGGATAATAGTTGGCTAACTTCTGTCTTAAATTCTAACTATAGATAAAAAAAAAAAAAAAGTTTCATTGCCCTAAGACAATTTTTGAAATGTTATAATGGCTTATTAGATGAACTAACAAAAGTATATTGCTAATGCAAAGCGTCATCTCCATTGTGAAAATATAATTTGTTTTTATATTTGTAAAAACAAATTTTACCAGAAGCTGGAGTGTTTTCTATAGGAGGGAAAAAAAAGCGGGGGGTTATACTTAAACTTCCAAGTGAACTTACATTTTCTAATGCTATTACAAGTGTTGACAAATTTAAATAATCTATTTTATTATTAACTATCCACATTAGAAAATATACCAGAGTATATTTGTCAAGACTAATGCATTTTAACATTGTTTACACATCTCCCTTGTGTTTAGCTTATGCCAGTTTATACAAAGGGAGGTGATACCACTCAAGGCTTACTATCAGTTTATGGAGAATGGTATTTATCTCTCTTGAATGTTTCTGGACCTATTGACTTTTGAAAGATCTGTCCTTGAATTAAGTTCATTCTTTTACATTTCCATATGCAAATTTATTGTTTCTTTTTTATTTTAACCCATCTCCCAAGGCTGTAATTCTAAGCCTCACTCTAAAAACTAATGTTTCACCAGCGGAGGAGAGAGATCACTGTTAGACAGTTAGAGACAAGTATTGATTTGGGTGAAGAGAAGGGCAATGCACCAAATGTGAGTGGTCAACACAGTGGCATTGAGGAAGAGGAAGACATAGAGAGGTGTATGGGAGGTACAGACAACAAAGGTGAACCCTTTTGCACATACAGTACCATGTTGTCAGTGAAGGCAAACATTGATACACAGGTCAATAGCTGGGTGGATAGGCTGAATTATTAGGTATGCAGGGGGGAGTGTGCCCATGACCATATATATGATTGATAGACAATGTTTCTACAAGTGTATTTGTATGTTCTTTAAGAACTCCCAGGTATGTAGTAGAGCTGACAAGGGACAAGGTTGTAGTCACTTCTTGGCCACAGCCAGCTACCAAGAGGGAATGAGTAGTTGGACCTGTGGGTTCAGGACCATAGTCACAGGGGACATCAAGCTTAATTGGCATAACATACTACATAGAAACATTGTTCCACATCCTACTTTGGTGAGCAGTGACTGGAATCTTAAAAGCTTGCAAGTGGCCATACAGATGCAATGATGAGTCTCTCCTCATCCAGAGCAAAGAAGAATGAAGAAAACCAAAGATTCACGGAAACAATTAGTCCAAGTGACTGGTACACCATGTGATCCTCAGCCTAAATGAGTGTGAGACCAGAAGAACTAGATGGTGCCTGGCTACCACTGTCAACCACTCAGGGAGATCTATGTAGGAGATCTTGGATAGAGAGGGAGAACAATATAG
>NW_006921657.1:11302824-11307254 GCF_000298275.1 Orycteropus afer afer
TGAATTTGCTCTGTAAACTTTCACCCAAATCACAAAAAAAGCAAAAAAAAAAAAAAAACAAAAACTAATGTTTTCATTATCACAAATAACACCATACTGAGAAGTATGAAGAGAGTTAGATTAAAGTTCTTCTATAAACTTGATTATATTCAAATCAATATAACACATACAATTTAGGAAGTAACAGAAGATACCAGAAAATAATACATACAGTTTTTACATAGCCATTTGAGTATAACTTCTTTGTCATGCATGATACTTGATTTAGCCACATAAAAATACAAATAAGTATGTTTGCAAGAAAACATGTCACCTTTATCTTTTTCTTGACACTCCATTCCTGAAGTCTGCCTTGACTTGGATGCTCATCCTCATCCTTCATCCAATCAGTGAGCCACTGTCCTTGATTCACATGTCAGTTATCTAATTGGTCAACCCTGTGCAAATGGTCAAGCATGTAGTGAGACTCAAGTAGGCAGTGAAAGTATCTATTGAACACATTACTTGGCAATTAAGAAAATATATGCAGTGTTTATCAAAATGCTGTGAACCCTATGTAAATAAATACCAAATCCGTGGACCAGATATTAAGAGTTGTTTGTTCAAAGGAAGCATAAATTGAAAGGAAGCTAAAGGTAGGAAGATCTGGGTGCCCAGAAAGAATAGTAGGCATTTCCTATGACATGGAGGTGAATCAAAATTCCAGAGGCAAGGATGCTCATAAGTTGTTATAGAAACAGTGAACTGATGAGTGTAACTCTATGGAGAGTAGGGATTAGATAGATAATAGATAGCGGGAGAGGAGATTAGAAAGATTTCCTCTGATCCAGATTAAGAATATTGTCTTTGCCTGGGTAAGTGAGGAGTTTGGAAATTTTTGTTTTGTTTTGTTTTTCCCCTATGGGACATTAAAAGCCATGGAAGTGTTTGGTAGAGAAGGAAATTTATGATAGCACAATATAGTAGTTGGGAGATATTACTGTGAAAACCCTAAAATGGCTCTAGAAAATACTGATTGTTGCCATAATAACAATATATTTTCTAGTAATATGAAGGAAATATGGAATTATCTTAGGAAGTAGAGGAGAAAACTGTAGTTCTGGTAGCCTAGTGGCTAAGGCACTTGACTGCTAACTAGAAGGCTGGCAGTTCAAACCCACCAGCCACTCCTCGAAAGGAAGATGGGGCAATCTACTACCCTAGTGATACTGCCTCGGAAACCCAAGGAGGGGTCGTCGCTATGAGTCGGGTCTGACTCGACGGCACATAAAACAACAACAACAACAAGGCAAAAAGCAAGATTTATTTTTGCAATGGCCTGAGCTCCTTCAATGAGTTGGGCTTGGTACATTTTTTTATTTTCAGCCTTGATTTTAATTAAGACTGCTTTCTCATAGTTCACATACATCTACCCAGTTAGAAAAAAGAACAAAGATGGCTGCTTTTTAATCTAAGAGTAGCAATGAAAGTATGATGGTGTTAAGGAAATGATCACAGAAAAAAAGTCAACTATGATATGCTACCATGTGCACACTTACTTCAAAATCCAAATCCACAAAGCATTGAAAATTGATTAACAAACCACATCCTAAGAATTAATGAGGCACATAGAATAACAAAATCTTTGACCTGATAAAAGGAGCTCTAGTTTCCCAGTGGTTAAGGCATTCAACTTCTAACCAAAGCACTGAAATTTGAAACTACCAGTTCCTCCACAGGAGAAAGCTAAGGCAGTCTGCGTGTGTGAAAATGTACAGCCCTGTAATCCCTATGACACAGTTTTACCCTGCCGTATAGGGTTTTTATGAGTTGGAATCCACTCGACGGCAGTGGTTTTGGTTTATCTTTTGGCTGACCTGATAAAACACTTAAGGGTTTCCAAGGTGGTAAATCTTTGCGGAAGTAGATTGCTCAGTCTTCCTTCTGAAATAAAATATAGATTTTTTTTTTTTTTTAAAGAAAACAAACCTGTTCAATCTTAAATCTGAAGGGCAAACTAAAATGTATGATTGTACACACTCTTCTCTCCCCACCCTCACAGTCTTATCTTTCAGCTTCCCATAGGCACATAACAGTTTTCAAAGTAGGGATAAAGCTCCAATCAAATATCGATTACCTTAATTAATTTACAAATTTAAAAGGAATATCCCGTGAAATAAGATGAAAGAGTTAGAAAATCAGGGAAACGCTAAATGCTCTTATTGTCATTTTTTTTTTTTTTTTTTCATTTAAAATACCTTTGGAGGACATTCCCTACTTAAGTCATTTTATCTTATTTATATTTGTAACTTTGAATGAACTCTTTAGTTAGGCTAGTACCTAAACACATTTTAAACAATTTAGAAATGTAGACTATTTGTGTATGTTTAAGCTGAATTTCTTTCGGGATCTGATGTGATCTGACAGATTCTAAATGAAAAAAAAAAAAAAAAAATTTCATTTCCACAAGATAATTTTTTCTTTTGGGTGTGTAAGGGGTTATAAACACAGGAGTTTAAAGCATTTGAAATATTCTGAAATCTATATTTAGCATATATATTAAAAAGTCTCAATATCTTCATTTAAATTTATCAGAAAGAAACACAACAATGTAACAAGAATAAATTTTAAAAACTGTGTTAATGACTCAACACCTTTTTATGAGATTTTCTCCAAATTTATTGATTATTCCATTTTCCCCATTTCCTGGTGTCTTTTTAGCCTGATTATTTGTCAGTTCCTGAACATACTTTGAACACACAACCATGTACCACCAAAACTATTACAAAGAAAAATATACTTTTTGGCCTTTTTTCCTCATGAATGAAGTTTTCTATTACAAATGCTGCTGTTTTTAAGTTTCTAGGTTTGAAGGATGTAAATGTGTAATGCTTAGAATAAATAAAAAGAACAGATGGCAGAATCTTAAAGATCAAATTAGCTTTGTGTCTATCTGGAATTTTGGGATAGCTTCATTATTTTCTTCTAATTCATTCATTCTTTCCTGAATTCTCTGGTGGAAGATTTTATGAACAATTGTGCAATATATTTTGTTGTTGTTGTTGTTATTGTTATGTGCCATCGAGTTGGCCCCGACTCATAGCGACCCCTCCTTGGGTTTCCGAGGCAGTATCACTACGGAAGTAGGATTGCCCAACCTTCCTTCCAAGGAGTGGCTGGTGGGTTTGAACCGCCAGCCTTCTGGTTAGCAGTCAAGTGCCTTAGGCACTATGCTGTTTTAAGGTAATAAAAAAAATATGGTTCAGTTATGAAATAATATCTGAAAATAATTCTGTGAAGTTATAATAGCATCATTGCCAATATAGTTACATTTGATGGTTTTTCAGAATTCATATTTATTGCAGCATAGATATGCCTTAAGAATATACCAAAACATGTATTTGATGTCTAAAGTTTCCAAAATATCCACTGTTCTGATAAGTCATGTTTCAAATATTCTGTAGTAAATGATAAATTATTGTATATTAGCAATGTCAGTGTGTTCTACTTTAATAGTCTGACGTGAGTCTTATGCAAGCCCATAATAAGAAGTATATTTTATGTGCAAGAAGATAATTATCTTAACACTGACATTGTTCTTTAAACAATGCTGAAGGACCACAGGAGAAGTACAGGCAATTTTCACCTGCAATAATGCAAAGTGGATTTTTAAATGAGGTTTTGTTGCTGATCCTAGACTTCTCATTTTTGATCAGTGACGACAGAAATGATGGAAAATGTGACCTTCATTCTCAGATGAGCTAGAGGATCCAGTGCATTAGTCTTTCTTATTATTAACACCTTATACATCATGAGTGGATCATTCTTATGTTAAATCAAAAGATGCTTACAGGAAAATTTGAAGTTTGCCATATGTAAACTGACGAATGAACATAAAATTAGGTCTGCAGTCCATTAAAAGAAGTGTAAGTGCCTCAAAACAGCTTCCTAAAATATTGTTACTTTTTTTTTTTATCATTACCCCACAGAAAAACTTTAAAACAGCTCCATATTGAAAATTGCTCACCTGAAGTCTAAGCTCCTTTATTTGCCTGTTGATGCTCCTAACCCAATCTCATCTATGTGAAGCCGTCACTGTTTTCCTAATCTTCACAGTTGAAATCCTCTGCCTTAATCAGGGTAATTTTCTCATTCTTTTCCACATCTTCCAAATTCACCCTACACATCAACCTCATTCCTTCTTGAATCTTGCTTATATTTCTTCCTTAGCTTGGGATATCCTTTCCCTCTGTCTAATCTAACAAGACACAGATTCCCTCTCTACAAGACATTTGAGCTATCCACACTCTCACTTGGGAGCTCTGGTAGAGCAGTGACTAAGACACTTGACTGCTAACCAGAAGGCTGGCGGTTCAAACCCACCAGCCACTCCTCGGAAGGAAGGTTGTGCAATCTACTTCCATAGTGATACTGCCTCAGAAACCCAAGGA
>NW_006921657.1:11307502-11323051 GCF_000298275.1 Orycteropus afer afer
AAAAGAACAATTAAAATATGTATTTTGGGTTTCCAAGGCAGTATCACTATGGAAGTAGATTGCCCAACTTTCCTTCCGAGGAGTGGCCAAAATAAGTATATTTTCATATATAAAGGGAGAGTTTTTGCCCCATACAAATTCTCACAAAAAGAACAATTAAAATATGTATTTGTTGTTGTTGTGTGCCGTGGAGTCGGACCCAACTCATAGCGACCCCTCCTTGGGTTTCTCAGGCAGTATCACTACAGAAGTAGATTGCTTCATCTTCCTTCCGAGGAGTGACTGGTGGGTTTGAACCGCCAGCCTTCTGTTTAGCAGTCAAATGCCTTCGGCACTATGCTACCACAGCTTCTAACAAAATATGTATTTTAAGCAACATGAAATGTAAATCAGGAGTGAAAGTGTGGAGTACAAGAAATAACAATGAGTTCCAAAATTGAAGTGGTGTTACATATAACTATTGCCTATGAGAAAGAATTATTAGTTTATTTTAGTTAAACAAGGGTAGATTAGTACTCTAGATAAAAATTAAAATGACTGAAAAATAGGTGAGTAACATGTGCTTTGGCATTTGGAAGAAGACAAATACTGGAGTAACTTTAGATAATTTGTTAGAAAAATAAATAGTATATATGTTAAAATTCTAAGGTAATGTGAAAAGAGAGAGCGTCTACAGATTCTAAACACAGAAAAAAAATACATATATCTATATCAACTTCATTAAATAGAAGACATGAAAGGAGAAAAAAGAAAAACGTAAAGCAGCAAATATAACAATAAAATAAGTCCAAATATATCAATAATCATAATAGATAAAAATAGATGAAATGACAATCTAATATGAGTTTAAAAAATTTCCAACTACATTTTGCTTTTAAAGGTCACATTATATCCACCCAGATAGTTTAGAGATAAAGAAATATAACAGGATAATCATGTACATATTAATCAGAAGAAATATGTTTATTTTTATCTCATGCTTGGTAAAGGGGAGGGTCAGAGAAAAAGAGGAAAACCCTCAATGACATGGATTGACACAGTGGCAGCAACGATGGGCTCAGATGTAGCAAGGATTGTGAGGCTGGTTCAGGACCGGGCAGTGTTTCGTTCTGCTGTGCATAGGGTCGCTATGAGTCAGAGCCGACTTGATGGCTTCTGAAAAAAACAACAACAAATTACTAATAAAAACAATTTCTTCATGCCTCTTAGACTAGTGGCTGACTCTTCATTATAAATCTTTTCAAAGATTCCACAAGGCCTAGCCAATCACAGAGATGAAGAAAACCTTTATATGAACCAAAATACCAAGGTTTCAACAAGAAATTGTTGCATATATTATTATTAAATTGTTATACATATATTAATAATAACATTATTGTTAGTATCCGAAAACATAGAATTTATGGAAAAAAAAAACCCTTTTACTACAAATACTGACTCGACCTAATAAAAGGAACAATCTGTCAGAAAGATAGTGACATTAATAACTTCTATGCACCTAATTGTCATTATCTATGCAACTAATGACACCTTCTCAGAATATATAAAGCAAATATTGACAAAATATAAGGAGAAATTGCCAAAATATCACCCATTGATGATTCTCTATCAGAAAATGATATATCAAACAGAAAAAAAAAAAAAAAAAAGACTAAATATTTAAACAGAAGAAATAATAATTTGATCTCTTAGATATACTGTACCAGTCATGATAGCTTATTCAGTGTTCCATATACAGGTCATGCCCATCAATACAATTGTTCCTTCCTTCTTGCTTCCCAGAAGGCCATCCCTGACCACTCCATGTCAGTGCAAACCCTATCCATTTTTCAAAGCCCAGCTTCAGTTTTATTTCCTACAGGAAGTGTTCTCCTACTGTCTGTATGTACCCCTGTCTCTTATGAATTCCACAGTTCACAATCATCTATCTATTAATTTGACTCTTTATTTGCAAATTGTTTTTGCTGCTTAGAGTTGTATGTTCTTGGCTCCATAAAAAGTCTGCAAGAAACCTGAAAAACCTTTTCTAGTTCTCACTCCTTTCCTTTACAGCACCTTACATACATCCTTGCTATTGAAACCAAGTTTTATTAGGAATGAAATGTAGCAATTAGGCGGGAGGAAACTTAACTCTCCAGGAAGTTAGAACCATAGTACAGTGTTATCTTTAAACAAATACTGCAAACAAGTGTTTGCGAGAGAATATCAATTCAGTCCCTGTTCTGCTACCAGTGAGAGGGGGGGATTGCGTTGTAAATCATCAACTCTGTAATGTAATGAAAAGGAACAGCATGAAAATGTTCCCACTGACACACATGGTTTGATTCATGAAACAATTTCTTCATGCCTCTTAGACTAGTGGCTGACTCTTCAATATAAATCTTTTCAAAGATTCCACAAGGACTAGCCAATCACAGAGATGAAGAAAACCTTTATATGAATCAAAATACCAAGGTTTCAACAAGAAATTGTTGCATGTATGTAAAAGTAGTGACATAAAGAAAATACTTTGCAGAGTCCGAAGGACTCTGGGGATTTTATTGAACATTACGAGGCTATGTGGCTTCCTCAGTCATTAATTTTACAAACCTTCGCCAATCAAAAGGCTAGTCTGTTACCAAATAAATGACTACTATTAAATACCCTACTTCCGTAGTGATACTGCCTCGGAAACCCAAGGAGGGGTCGCTATGAGTCGGGGCCGACTCGACGGCAAACAACAACAACAACATTAAATAGCATATACTACTTTCACTCAGGTATTGACTAAGAATAACCAGGGAATAGAACTAAGCGCTATAATTGAGTTGCCTAATAAATATTATTTGGGAAAACCATAAAGTACCCAACATGAGCAAGGGTAGTGTTTGGGATAAACCTTAAGGAAAAGGGTTAAGTTCTTTTAGCAGTGACACTCCAAGGACCAAGAGTATATAATAAATTATTAGAGAGAAGAAATCTAATCTAATTAGAAGACTTTGAGCCTAAATTCTAACCAAACCAATAGTGGTTGGAAATATTCCTAATCAGCTACACAACATTTCTGGTGTTTTATGACAAGATGGGTCCAGAGATCTGCAGCTGTACATGTGATATTATTGTCCCCCATATAAAGTCCTGTGTAGTAGCAATCATTTATCAAACAAATAAGCTGTTCTCTTACCCTTCACCCTCCATTAGTGAAACAAATATTTCAGGTTCTGTTTCTAAATAAATATGCTGATAAATACTGCATTCCCTTTTCCACCAACTCAACATTCTAGAAGTGACCAGTGTAATGAGATGAGAATGGAGGAAAAAATTGACTGGAGACCTACATGGTGGAAAAGAACAATGAGAAGTAAAAAGGTCATATCCTTCCTTATTAGTAAGTAATTTCCTGACTATGAAGTTTAGCTTTTTAAGAACATGCCCAGATTCTCCTCTTGTTTGGTTTCTGTGCATGATATTGCATAATCAATATGTTCTCACTGCTCTGAAAATTCCTCCGTTGTCTCCTTCACTAATCTCTCTCCGTGCTCTTGTAGTCACATCTTTTCCACACATCGTCAGAAGTCTACTCTTCCCTGTGTGTTTTTTTTCTTGCAAGGAAACCCATTTTCATAACTAATCTAGTCATCTGTTTGAAAAATGGTAATATTTTATGCTTACTTCATATTTTGTGTCCATCTTGTTTTTCTCGATTCTCATACTTCAATATCTTTCCTTCTGTCCAAATCCTCTCCTGTGATTCGTTTCAAACTCTACTTGCTCTGTGAAAGAGTGTGTAGTTAACGGAGAGAGAATAGGCTCTGGAGTAAAAGGTTTCTGGACTTGATATGAAGACCTACTGATCAACTGTGACCTTGAACCCCTTACCCCTCTGAGAGTTGTTTTCTCATTTATAAGGTTTGAATATCATTTTTTAAATTCTCTTTCTATCCCTTCTATGAGATAGCTTGTCCCTTGCTTTCTCACTCTTTCTATGAGCTCTGGTGGCATAGTGCCTAAGGCATTTGACTGCTAACCGGAAAGTTGGTGGTTCAAACCCAACAGCCATTCCACGGAAGGAAGACGGCAATCTATTCCTATAAAGATGCACTGCCTCAGAAACCCAAATGGGGTCATTATGAGCTGGAATTGACTCGATGGCAGTGTGTTTGGTTTTTTGGTTTGGATCTTTGCCTTCAGCCTATCTGCTACATAGGACATTGGCTCCCTGCCCTCTATCTCTGCCTGTGGAATACAGGCCCCCATATAGGAAGCTCCTTTTAGTATGTCTAATCCACGAGTTATTGTTCATGACTCTACCAGAAATTTCTGGCCACTGAGATATTCCCTTCTCTGGAATTGACTAGCTTCTCTTTCATGAAGTCTTGCTTTTGCATGGGGTTAATCATTGCCACAGGGAATGGAAACCAGGCTTCCCTCCCATCCTTGGTCAAGCACTTTCCACTGTTTGGGGTCAGCCATATGGAAATCTCCTAGGGAAGAGATTTTGCATATGGCCATACTTGGATCTCTTAAACCTCAAAATTTCCCCTTCTTTCATAGAGGAAACATCTTCTCTTTCCCCCATTAGACTTTCAAAGAGTCATCCCTAAATGGTAATTTTGCAAGTCCCTGATGCCCTTAACTGTATAAAGAAATTCTCAGAATAAAAACATGATAATGATCCTATTTCCCTTCCAAGTGCCAGTTAGCTCTAGCAATCACAGATTTTGCTCCCTCTTCCCATCAATCAAGGAGCCCTGGTGGTGCAATGGTTAAAGAGCTTGGCTGCTAAATGGAAGATTAGTGGTTTGAACCCACTAGCTATGGGAGAAAGATGTGGCAGTCTGGTTCAATAAGGATTTACAGCCTTGGAAACCCTATTGGGGGGGAGTGTAATCCACTCTGTTCTATAGGGTTGGTATGAGTCTGAATGGACTCCATGTAATATTTTTTGTGGGGGTGGGGGGTGGGGATGGTTCCCATTAATCAGGAGCCCTGGTCAGCTGACATGGGGTTCTGTGGAACCCAGGCACCTGAGTACCCCATCTTAGGGTTCCTTCTGACCACTACCTGGCCTATCCCTTCTATTCCTTGGGGCTGGGAACTAGGGCCCTATCTCTAAGTCCTACTTCCTTCTGGCCCCAGGGCAGCTATATTCATGGTACTGTCTGCCATTACCCTAGCTTTAGCCCCCTGAGGTGACCCAAGACCCACTGGGCAGCATTTCATCCCTGCTGGCATCACTCTGCTGTACCTGGCACCCCAGTGGCTTGGGACACCCCCTCTTCTCTCCTGGGCAGTGAAATACTATGCTATATGAGCTTTTCTATGTGCACATAGGGTCTATCCGTCAGGGACCTTGGTGTTATTGATACATTTGCCTTGTTAATGTGTAAAATAGTCAGATAGTAGATCTTTTATTATTGTTGTAAATGTGAAATGTTGGATAAGGAAATAGTTGAGAAGTGAGGAGGAGATGTGTTTATAACAACAATGACAACAACAACAAAGAGTAGCTGCTAAGGTTGCTAATGTACAGTAAGTCCCCAGTTTATGAACAGACAACTCGTATTTGCTCTTTAATATTGTGTAATTTTGCCCTCACTATGAAATGATTGAACCAACCCCTACTTGCAACACATTCTTTATCACAAACATCTTCACTTGCGCTGCATATGCACCTTTTAAGTCTTTGAAAAGGCTTAATGCCTTTTCTTGCACTAACCTAAACCCAAACCCAAATCCAAACCCAAACCAACTGCAGTCAAGTCAATTCTGACTCATAGTGACCATGTAGGACAGAGCAGAACTGTCCCTTAGGGTTTCTAAGGTTATAAATTTTTATAGAAGCAGACTGCCAGATCTTTCTCCCAGAAAGTGGCTGGTGTGTTTGAATTGCTGACCTTTCAGTTAGCTGCTGAGCTCCTAGTCACTGTACTACCAGGGCTCCTTCTTAGTAAAGTAAGGTAAAATAAGAACCATAGGCACTTGTTCCCACTTACCTACAAATTTGACACTTAGAGACAGATCTCATTTGTAACCTGGAGACTGCATATACACTAAACACCTCATGGGATTTAATTCCTTCAGTTAGAGGTTTACCTTCATAATTTCAGGGACATCCTAGTTAACTGGCCTAATAATGTTCTCAGTGCTACTGCTCTACCTCCTAGCTCTTTACATAGTTTTGGGGTCTTGAAAGCTTGCAAGTGACCATCCAAGGTACAACAATCAGTCTCTATTGCCCTGAAGCAACAGAAGAAGAAAGAGAGTTAATATAAGAAATAGAATGTGTGGCTAATTGTTTTCATGAACAACTACTTCTTTTGCCATGACACTAGAAGTACTAAATGGTGCTCAGCTACCATTATTGAACCTTCTCATCAAGTTTCTGTAGAAAAATCCTGATCAAAAGGGGAAAAACTGGGGAATGGAATTTCAGATTCTCATGGAACCCAGTTTCTGTGGAGCCATGGAGTTTGGAGGAACCCAAGAAATTACTGCCCTGTTGTCAGGTCCCATAGAGTTGGTTCTGACTCATAATGACACTATGTACAACAGAACAAACCATTGCCCAACCCTGTGCCATCCTCACAATCATTGCTATGTTTGAGCACATTGTCACAGCCACTGTGTCAACCTATCTCTTTGAGGGTCTTCCTCTTTTTTCTGACCCTCTACTTTACCAAGTGTGATGTCCTGCACCAGCGACTGGTCTCTGCTGATAACATATTCAAAGTACAAGAGACAAAGTCTCACCATACCCACTTTGGCAGAGCATTCTGACCGTACTTCTTCCAAGATAGATTTTGTCAATCTCTGGTAGTCCAAGGAATACTTAATATTCTTTGCCAACACCATAATTCAAAGGCATCAATTCTTCTTTGGGAGAAGAACAACTCGAAAAAGGAGGATGAGAATGGTTGCACACTCAAAGAATGTAATCAAAGTCACTGAATTGTACATGTGGAAAGTGTTGAATTGGTGTATATTTTCACTGTGTATAATCTCAACAACAACCAAAATAAATTTTTAAAAAAATCTTGTAATTTATTGAATAGAATTACTTTCTTCAAAATAAGTTCATTTAATATAAACATATTCAAATATCCCTAATTTGAATGAATGGGAAGGAAAACTAATTATATTGGTAAATACTTGTTTTAGTCTTAATCCCTTTAAGGGCATATAATAACTGCAACTATTGTAACTACTCAAGCTTAGCCTAGTGGAGTTTTAATTAATAGATAAGGATGATCTCTAATTAGCTCATCAAAATACTAGTATGAACAGTGTCAGCCCTACATATACCATAATTACATTATTTGTAAATAAATAGATACTTCTAACACACTTAACCACTAATCTGTCAGTTTGTCATATACTCCGGTGGTTTACACGTTGCTGTGTTGCTGGAAGCTATGTTAGCAGTATTTCGATTCCAGCAGGGTCACCTGTGGTGGACAATTCTACCAGTTTCCAGACTAAGACATACTAGGAAGGAGGACCTGGTGATCTAGTTCTGAAAAAGCTGGCCAGTGAAAACTTTATGAGTAGCAATGGAATGTTGTCTGATACAGTGGCAGAAGATGAGTCCCTTAGGTTGGAAGACAAAATATGACTGGGGAAAAGCTGCTTCGTAAAAGTAGAGTCAAGCTTAATCATGTGGATGGAGTAAAGCTTTCAAGACCTTCATTTGCTTATGTGGTATGAGTCAAAATGAGAAGAAACAGCTGCAAACATGCACTAATAATTGGAATGTGGAATATACAAAGTATGAATCTAGGAAAATTGGAAGCCATCACAAATGGAATGTATAAAGGTCAATATCCTAGGAATTTTAAAATAACAAACTAAACTCACTACCACTAGGTTCATTCCAAATCATAAAAAAAACCTTTAATATATGATGGAGGAAGAACTAGATGATGCCCAGCTACCAATACCAACTGCTCAGAAAGGGATCAAACCTGGAGATCCTGATAGAGTGGGAGGAAAATTATGGAACAAAATTCAAAAACACAAAAATGACCAGAATTACTGGTCGCATAGCGTCTGGTGGAACTCTCAAGACTATGGCTCCAGGTTACCCTTTGGAATAAAAAAATAATAATGATAAACAAATTAAAAGTCAGGAAAGAAAGAAAAGACCAAAATGGATGTCACAAAAGATTCTGAAACTTGCTCTTGATTTTTCAAGCTGAAACAACTGAAAAAAATATTCAAGCCTTGAGTTGCAATATTGAATGATTCAATGGGCATGATATTAAACGATGCAGGAAGCATCAAGGGAAGATGGAAAGAATACACAGAGTCACTGTTCCAAGAAGAATTCTTTGACATTCAACCCTTTCAAGAGGCAGCATGTGATCAAGAACTGATGGTACTGAAGGAAGAAATCCTAGTTGCAGTGAAGGCATTCAATAAAGACAAGGTTCCAGGAAGGAATAGAATAGTAACAGAGATGTTGCAACAAACATGCAACTCTGGAGGGGCTCACTCATTTAAGCCAAGAAATGTGGAAGTCAGCTACCTGGCTAACCCACTGGAAGAGGCCATATTTGTGAGCATTCCAAAGAAAGATGATCCAACAGAATGTGGAAATTATTGAACAATATTATTAATATCACATACAAGTAAAATTTTGCTGAAGGTTATTTAAAGATGGTTGCAGCAGTGCATTTACAGGGAACTGCCAGAAATTCAAACCAGATTCAGAAAAGGAATGAAGGATCATTGCTTATATCAAATGGATCTTGGCTGAAAGCAGAGAATACCAGAAAGATGTTTATCTGTGTTTCACTGACTATGCCAAGGCAGTTGACTGTGTGGATCATAACAAATTATGGGTAACATTGCAAAGAAAGGGAATTCCAGAACACTTAATTATTCTTGTGTAGAACCTGTACATAGACCAAGAGGCTGTCATTCAAACAGAACAAGGGGACACTGCATGGTTTAAAATCAGGAAAGATGTGCATCAGCCTTATATCCTTTAACTACATTTATTCAATCTTTATGCTGAGAAAATAATACCAGAAGTTGGGCTATATGAAGAAGAATGCAGCATTAGGATCGGAGGAAGACTTACTAATAAGCTGCTATATGCATATGATACACTATATGCTGATGGTATGCAGAGGACCTTGCTCGCTTAAAGTGAAGAGGACTTGAAGCCCTTACTGATGAGGATCAAAGACTTCAGCCTTTAGTATGGACTACAACTCAGCATAAGGAAAACAAAAATCCTCACAAGTGCTCCAATGGGCAACATCATGATACATGGAGAAAAGACTGAAGTTTTCAAGGAATTCATCTTACTTGGCTCCACAATCAACACCCCTGTAGCAGCAGTGAAGAAATTAAATGATGTGTTGCATTGGGCAAATCTGCTGCAAAACAAACAAACAAAAAAAAAACTTATTTTAACTGTTGAAAACCAAAGATGTAACTTGGATGACTAAAGTTCATCTGACCCATACCATGGCATTTTTAATTGCCTCATATGCATATGAATACTGGACAATGAATAAAGAAGACTGAAGAATTGAAGTATGCAGTTGGGAAAGAATATTAAATATACCATGGACCATAAGAATGAAAAAATTGGTCTTGGAAGACGTACAGCCAGAATGTTCTTTAGAAGTAAGGATAGCAAGATTTTGTCTTATGTACTTTGGTCATGTTTACATGAGGGACTTGTCCTTGAAGAACAGCATGCTTGGTAAAGTAGAAGTTTAATGAAGAGGAAGACCTTCAATCAGATGGAGTGATGGGGGCTAAACTGATTATCAAAAACATTGTGAGGATGACGCAGGACCGGGCAGTTTTTCATTCTGTTGTACATAGGATTGCTATGAGTCCCAACTGACTTGAAGGCACCTGACAACAATAAAGCTCTTAAAGACAAGTTTGCATTCTTATGAGAGTACGGGTGCCCTCAATCCATTTAATTATGTAGCTAATATATTTAACCAGCTCTCTCTTCCATTTTAAAGAATAAACAAAATAATACAAAATAAAAAAATAACCCAGTAAGTTTGGTTGCCTCAGTCCACATTTCGGCCCATTCTGCATCAAACTAAACTCACTGCCCTCGAGTAGGTCCTGACTCATAGGGTTTCCTATGCACTCTCCTTGGGTTTCCCAGGCAGTATCTCTATGGAAGTAGATTGGCTGCCCAATCTTCCTTCTGAGGAGTGGTTGGTGGGTTTGAACCTCCAGCGTTCTGGTTAGCAGTCCAATGCCTTAGGCACTATGCCACCAGAATCAATGCAGTGAAAATTATCATGGGTTCTTGAATACGTATTACAGACCAGGCAACTACACAGCATTTTATAATTATAAAACTTCCTCTTAGACCAGTTATTCCAATGTCTTATTTTACAAATGAGGAAGAAATAGATGTATGATACAGTACTTGGGCCAAGTCAGGCTCCTTTGTGTGTGTCCCAAAATTTTATTTCTGTGGTTGGGAGTATTAATGTGTGAATTCAGTTAAAAAATAAAATAGAGAAGTAGAGAGAAGGAGAGCAGCTGAAAAAAAGAGATTGTGAAAGGAAAAAAAAAAAAAAACTTTTAAGTTTAAAAAAAAAACAAAAAGCTTTACCTGTTGTTATGGATTGAATTGTGATCCCCAGAAATATGTGTTATAAATCCTAATCCCTATCTCTGCCTGTGGCTATAATCCTATTTGGGAATGGGTTTTCTTTGCTATGTTAATAAGGCAATATCATTGTAGGGAGTCTCTTGAGTCAACGTCTTTTGAAACATAGAAGGATTAGATTGAGCACACAGAGATCTGGGAAGATAGATGACAGACCCCATGAAGATCATCAAGGAGCAAGGAGAAGAGACAAGGATCTTCCCCTGGAGCCGCCACTCTTAATTCAGACTTCTAGCCTCCTGAACCGTAGGAAAATAAATTTATCATTGTTAAAAGCACCCACTTGTGGCATTTCTGTTATAGCAGCACTAGGCAGCTAAGACACACATTAATTTGATATACAAATCTTAGGCAATTCTACCTTGAAAGCATATAAATTAAAATTTCTAATTCAAGCATTCAATGAAAAGATGGTGCTCTTTTCTTCAAAATATTTGGCATACTCCATGCAAGATTTTCTTTCCTTCCTTCCTTTCTTCCTTGTATATTGCCTGTGTTTTTTGTTTCTCTATTTTTTCAATGTTCCTGATACTGCTAAATGCTGGGAACACAAAGCATATAAAATGCAGATGTTATGATAGAGGTCTGCAAAGTGTCAAGGCAACACCTAAGAAGGGTTCCCAACTCAGACAGACGTGTTTGTCTGAAAAATGGCTTCCTGGAAGAAGCAGTGCATGAGCTGAGTCCTTAAGGGTAAGCAGAGTTTAGGCTAGACATTATCCATGACAACAAAAGCAATATCAATTTCAAAAAATACTCATTCAATCAGCCCACATGTCTGGGAAATTCAACCATTCTTGTGCAATGAGGGCTTCTTCCCTTCAAGGTGAACAATAGCATTGCAACCAGAATTCTTGTATTCCAGTAATCCTTCACCCTTAACTTTCCAAGTAACCACCACCCTCCTTATTAGGTGTTAGTTTTTGAAGCAGTATAAAAGCTTTCTAATTCAAGTGACTTGGGGGATTTTCATTATGTAGTTGGTCAATTAATAGGTGGACATGTACCACCAAAAAAATAAGACATTTCAAACATTAGAATTTCACAATTATGCTGGTGCAATTCTAGACTCATGGTTAGGACAGATGTCTTCAAAAGTCCAGGAGATTTTCACTGAGGAATAAGATATACAGAATTTTAAAATAAGAAAGGCTTTTGTAATTATATGTGGAAGATATCTGCCTATTGTATTTTCTTTTCTTTCTCTACCCATATGTCTCTTCATTTTGCTTTCCCAGCTAGAGCTTTAGTAAATGTTCTTCTTCTTCTTCTTTTTTTTTTTTTTTTTGAGACTTTTGAGGAAATTAGAAGATTGGCATCTCAAGAGTCACCCTAAGTGCTATCACATTTCATACTTCTTGCTATATGGGTATCATGGAACATTTGTCTATGTACACTTTTATGGGACACTAAGTATTATTTTGGATTCTAGCCTAGATAGTCAGAATGGATGAAAAATTTTATTATTATGAGGTTTTTGTATCTCTTTGCCTTGATAAGACATTTATTAGATTTTATTTCATTGGGTTACATAGTCAGTCATTTTGTATATTTTTATGACTTCACTGTAAAATACTCGTTTTCATGTCATATGTCAGTTGAGGACTTGAATTTTCTTTTGCAAACTTGATTTGTTATTAACTTCTTTTATCTTCTTTTTCTTCAGTGTCTAGATTATTATCTCCTTTCTCCAGTAACATTTGTGACAGTTGTCCCTGCCCTCACTTCCCAATCACCAATATAAACCTACAGCTCAAACATCAGCAAGCAGGTAATCAATAGTGGTCATAGACAAATGTCACAGAATGCAGTGGATCACATTTGAAAGGCTCAGCTCTGAAAAGCAAACCAAGGTGCAGACTCTCATTTACAACCTTGTGTGGCCCTGTGGCATTATCACTGTCCATTCTATTTGACATTCCACAACTTTCAAGTATTTTAAACATCAAACATCTTTGTTCTTTCAGGTCTTACTCTTGATCTTTTTTTTTTTTTTTTGTAGTATTAGTATACTGACATATATTGATAATACAGGTCACAGATGTGTTCTTCAAACATAAAGAAAGGAGCAATAAAATGATTATAGATTTTGGAACTGTAAAAGGACTTGGAGATAATCTTACTCAGCTTCTGTCTGTCATCCAGGAATAGTTCAGTGATTTGACCAAGGTTACAGAATATACGGTTTTACCAGCTGGGTCTGGAACACAGAGCTCCTGAATTTTGCTCATTGTTCACCTTGCTACTTTTAGTGCTTCTATATCAATTCATTCAATTTAACAAAAATTTTGCTAAGTTTGATGCAGCAAAGGTTGCTAATACAGCAGTGCAAAACACAGGAGCTCATACATACACACACATACACATATACAAACACACACTTATTCTAGAAAACCTTAAAGTCCAGTATTGGGGAGGCAAATACATAAAGATATAAGGCAGATATTATGAACTGATGAAGACATTTTTTTTCCTGCCAATTTAAAAATGGCTTTATCGTTTAGCACACCATAGTTTTCAAAGTATTCGCTATTTATCTTTAAGAATTGTCATGCTTACTGAAATCTATTTGCCATCTAAGGATTAATAGTTTTTGTAAAGAATTACCTCCTAGAAGACAAAGAAACGTAGTTACAATAACATTAGTACTAGTTATACATACACACTCACTGCTGTCGAGTTGAATCTAACTCATAGCGACCCCTTCTTGAGTTTCTGAGATGGTATCTCTACTTCCAAGGAGTGGCTGGTGGGTTTGAACCAACAGCCTTCTAGTTAGCAGTCAATTGCCTTAGGCATTATGCTACCAGAGCTCCTACTACTAGTAATAGATAACATTTATTACAAAGTTGTAGGGTTTGTGCACATAATTATCAAAGCAAAAAATACTTATGCATGCATTAATTGACATCATCTCATTACATTCTATACTTTGGGAAACATAGACCTTCTATAATATTTATTGTTCTGTGTGTTCTATAAGTGATTAATGAGCTCAGGCCCTGTGGTTCTTGGCCTGTTTGGTGCTTTTCTAAGTCAAGGATCACAAAAAGTTTTGTAACTTTTGAGTATCACCCTAGAATCTCTATATTCAAATAAACCAAGGTCTTACTTTCTCTACAGTGTCCTCTCAAAAAATGTATTATTGCCTTTGTTGATGCCCTGGATGATAGGAGGTGAATAATGAAGACCCTCCAGACTTAAATTTGCATTGGCATTTGGGTATTAAAGGAGAGAAAGAATTTAGTCCTTAGGTTTTAATAAAGCTACAGTAAAGAAGTGGAAGTCAGAGGGGTTTGTAGAAAATGCAGATTGTGTCCATCCTCAGAAACTCAAGGGTATGTAAAGTTTTAAATTAGAATCCATCACCCCACTTCTCCTCAGTGGATCCACCAAAAGAGTGAAGTTCTCAGGATGTAGCTGTTTCTAAGCCATTGGGGTGGCGGGGGGGGGGGGGGGGGGGGGGGAGAGGGAGAGAGAGAGAGAAGAGAAGCAGAGAGAATGGAAGGTTAGTGTAGGCTGCTGACAGGAAACATATTTTACAAAACTGCTTCTTCTTGAATGGCAATTGAATCAACCCATTGTCATCAAGCTTTACTTCTTGCAATTGGCAAAATTGAATGGGAAATGCTTTAATTTTGTTCTGGCTGTGGTCCAATAACAAGAGAGACTTTTCAAGTGTGGAATTACCGAGCTCTGCTGAATGACTCCAAGTGAACTCTGTGTAGGTTAAGCTTTTCAGGCAGGGGGTCAATGCTTGCTAATGACAACTTGGTAAAAAGGGTAGCTCAAAAGCTTGGGAGTCTAGGGTTGGCAAGCAATGCATAAACCAGCTATTTTTGTTCTTTATACTAGATGAAAATATGGGTCAAAAATAACTATTTTCATTGTTGTTGTTGTTGATTAGTATGTAGAATTTTTTTTTTTTTTTTTAATTGGGTACCATTTTGCCTTTATCCAAAATGTCCTTGGTGACTAATCAGAACAGAAATACTTCCAGAAGTTACCTTTTCAACAATAACTATGGCTGGAGCTCAAGGTCAGGAGAATCTTTTGGCAGGTAGATTTGAAGAAAGGCAATATTTTAAAGACATCTGTTTTGCTGATCCATGTTTTCTCTGCATGTGGATCAGGACTAGCTCTACCTTCCAAGTCAGGTAAGAACTGGGGACAGATTTCACTTTTTTTTATTTTTCTAGAAATGGTTGTCTACTATGTGACTCAGGATGCTAACCAGGATTACTGGGTCAGCTGAGGGATAGTTAGTTCCATTAAAAGTGATTGTGTGGATGGGGAGGGAGGTCATCATTTCACAGTAGCAAGAAAGAATTTTTCTGGAATGTATATGATTTAGTAGAGCTTCAAAGGGAAAGGAAAGATGAATGTAGTCCATTTCCTTTAATTTTTTTTTTGTTGGATGTTATTTAAGGTTTCTGATTGTTTTATTCTAAGAGCATTCATTCTTTGTGCTATCTGTCTCATAGTTGTTTGTTTTTTTTTTTTTTTAATTATGATTTGGGTGGAAGTTTATAGAACAAATTGATTTTCCACTTAACAATCCATACACATTCTGTTTTGTAACATTTACTGCAATCACTACACTCTAACAATGTTCTTTAGATTTCCTCCCTATACCCTTACCCCTTCCTAGCTCTAGCCCTGGTCAGATATGGTCCTCTTGATCTCATATGCTCAGTTGGTGTAATAAGTGCATACCCTCCTGATATTACTGTTCACTTTATGGGTGTGTCTATTGTTTGGCTGCAAGTTGAGTTATGGGGGTTAATTTCAGTTCCTAGCTTGAAGGGATATATTCAAGATCATACTTTGGCTCTCGTGGACTTGTTTTAATTGTCTTTAACTTCAAGTGGAATTTGCATATGAGCAGTTGATGGTCTGTTCCACAATCA
>NW_006921657.1:11325871-11331609 GCF_000298275.1 Orycteropus afer afer
GGGACCATTCCCTGGAGAAGGATGTCATGCTTGGTAGGGTGGAGGGTCGACGAAAGAGGGGAGGCCTTCAGGGAGATGGATTGATACAGTGGCTGCAATGATGGGCTCGAGTATAGCATGGATTGTGGGGCTGGCGCGGGATCGGGCAGTGTTTCATTCTGCTGTGCATGGGGTCGTTATGAGTCTTAAACGACTCGACGGCACTTAACAACAACAACAGCTTGAAGGGTGTCTAAGGGACATAGCTTGGTGTTTCACCAGTCTCTGTCAGACCACTAAGTCTAGATTTTTTTATGATTTTGAGTTTTTTTACTCCGCTCTATCTGGGACCTCTTATTATGAGCCCTTTCACAGCAGTCAGCAATGGTAGCTGAGTCCCATCTAGTTCTTCTCTCAGAGTTGTAGGGTCTGGTGTTCACATGTTTCATTAGTGTTCACTCTTTTTGCCTCAGATGGAGAGAGACCAATAGCTGCACCTTAGATGCCTTCTCACAGGCTTTTAAGATTCCAGTCACTACTCTCCAAAGCAGGATGTAGAACATTGTCTTTGTGGACTGTTATGCTAATTGTCCTCAGTGCCCTCTGAGACTATGGTTCTTAAACTCCATACCCAGCAGTGTGAGTCATTCCCTCAAGGTGTTTGTTCATGACTAAGAGATTTTTATAACTTTGTCCCTGTATAGCTCTACTACACTCATAGATGTATTTGCAGCACATATAAATATATAGGTAGAGATAGCCTCTGTCAAACCTGTAAATATATTCATGGATATAGTCCTGTTCACCTTCCCACACCTATTCAGACTGAGTATTTACGCATCCACTCCTGAATTATTGTTATTACTATTATTACAGGAGTGTGTATGTAACAGTATTCACCTTTGTTGTTTTAAACACTTGTATTGCTCCCTGTCTCTTCCACTGACTTGATCATTTTGTGTTGACCTCCCCCTTATTGTATATTACGTTTCCCTTCACCCAAGTTAATCCATATTCACCCTCTAGTTGGTGATTGTCCATCTCTTCCCCTCCCACCCCTGGTAATCTTCAAAGAACATTCTTTCTGTGCACAATCCTTTTCTTGATGCTTTACAGTAGTAGTCTCATATAATAATTATCCTTTTGTGATTGACTAATTTCACTCAGCACAGTGTCCTCTAGGTTCATCCATATTATGAGGTGCTTTACAGATTCATTGTTATTCTTTAACATTCCATTGTATTTCATTGTTTGTATGTACCATAGTTTGTTTATTCATTCATCTGTTGAAGGGCACTTAGGTTGTTTCCATCTTTTTGCCATTGGAACATGGGTGTGCCCATAGCAGTTAATGTCATGGGTCTTATTTCTCTCCTTCATAGTATTTTGACCACAGTTGATATTTGAAGTCTTCCTTAGATAGAATCAACTATATTTTACTTTTTACAAGTCCCACTGCAGGACTTGTCCAGTAATACAGCTTTTGTATTTTCCCATTTACTTTTAAGCAATTCCCATTTTCTAGTCTGTTGCTAAGGCCATTCCCAAATAAAATTCTGAATGTTGGATACTTCGGTTGATGCATTTCCATTTGGAGAAATTCACTATAGATTTTGATGTGAGAAATAGATCTTCACTGACTCTCCTAATAGATGGTCAGTGACTCACTAAAAAGTTGAATTAATGTGGAACATTAGTTTGACCCAGCAAATTCCTTCCTTGGAGTAGCTGTGGAGTTTATGCAGCACAATGCCACAGATTTTGCACACTGAAAGGCCAGAGAAATGTGAGGCAGGTAAAGTCCTGCACTGGAGCTGGCTTGTGAAAGTGGACTGTTTGTTATCTTTTCCTAACTCTGACCTCACTTACATCACCTCGGTTGTTTGTTATTGGTTATGTTTAGGCCAGGAAATTGGCAAGTGCCAGTCATTGTTTGATTTTTTTCCTGAAGAACTAATGTTGTATGCTTACCAACAAACCATTAGGCAAATGTGCTTAACACATTTATTTTGTTTGTTTATTTGTTCTCTACTGCAGGGGTTTCCAAAATGTAGTCCCTGAACCAACAGCATCATTTGTTTGTTGGCAATGCAAATTACTGTCCCCACCTCTAACCTACAGAATCTGAAACTCTGAGGCAGTGGTAGATCAGCAATCTATGTTTTAACAAGTCCCCTCACCTGGTGAAGGGGAGGGATGCTGCAGTGTGAGGATCACTGCTTTATGGGCGAATTGCTTGAGAAAGAATAAACTATGTTTAATTAACTGTATGCTGAATAGAATTGAATGATTAATTATCTTATTCTTGTCCCATTGCTCTTACCAAGTCTTCAGAAGATACATGCTGAAGGGGACTGCTATTTATAGCACCCATAGAAGGTGTCAGGAATGCATCAAACCTATGTCATTCTGGATTTCATAGTAGATGGAAGTATACTGCTCACCATCAAATGTTCCCATTCTTCACCTGAAAGAAAGCACTGTTAAGAAGCAAGTGATGTGGATAAATATCGTCACTGGACTACCATAAGCATCAGAATCACATGGTGGCTTTTGTTAAATACAGATTCTGAGTCAGTATGTCTGGGGTGGAAATACAAATCCAGCAGGGGTTAGAACTAGAAAGAACCAGTTGGAAACACTTATTAAAACAGAGATTGCTGGGCCCCACCCCCAGACTTTCTGATCTGGGAGGTTTGGATGGGGCCTGATCATTTACATGTCTAATCAAGTTCCAAGGTGATATTCTTGCTGCTGGTCCAGAGACCACTCTTTGGTAACCAATGCTCTGGTACATCTTTTGAGTTATCTATTTTGGCATGAATTTCTGCATCTCAGCTTTTTGTTCTCCTCTGTTCTACATTTAGCTTGGCTGTGATTTCTCCTCAGAGAGGGTACAGCCCACATCATATGGGGCATGATTTTTAATGTGCAAGAGCCTGCTGAGTGCTCCATTTCCTGTCAAGATATTATTCAGAGTCATAATGCACTTTGTCATTTTTCTTCATTCTCCTACTAGGTTCTTACAGCCTTGGCACTTTGCTATTGTGTCAGATGAAATTCAGTGGCTTCCTCGTTGCAGTGTTTATGGTGTATGATTCACACTTTTCACTGCCATCCCGCTCACTCGCAAGGTTGAACAGGGTGTTTTCCTCCTCCTTTGAATATAATTTATTTATTTCTTTTAAACAAAATAACTTAATCCTCCTGATTTCATCCTCTTCTTATTTTGCTTCTACAACAAAATAGGAGCTCTTTCCAATGCATTAAAAAAAAACACAGTTTAAAGTGCTTACTGGTTTGAACTATGGTCTGTGGTGAAAGATTTAAAAGATTGTCATCAGGGCTCCAGGAGGCCTTGTAGACTTTATCCTTAACTTCAAATAGGATATCTACATCTCTATTCCTGAACTCTTAGAATGTAATATTTGAATATGTGAGGCTCATATTGTTGTTATCTTTTATTTTTTTAAGTCAAAGCTTTAAATAACATGCTCCCCACCAAACTCGAGTGAGAAGAATTTGGTTTAAGACATATCTAGACGGCACATAACAACAACAACAACAACAGGCTACTTAGTAGTTGTGTGATCTTGAGAGTTTACATCATTTGCTGAGTCTCATTTTTCTCATATATGAAACAATGATAATGGGATCTGTTGATAAATAATAAATGAGATCTGTTGATCTCATTTAACTAGTGTAAGGAATCACAGTGATATCTATGAAAATGTTTAGCAAACTCTAAATTTCTATGCAGCTGAGAAACATCATCAGTGTCCCTTATAATGCTCAGCATAGTCACGATACACACTAGATCTTTTAAGATTTTATAGGTGGCTTGTATGTGTATATGTGTACATGGGTACATGTATGTATGGGGCTTTTATGAATCTCTTGAAGCTGGTGCACAAAATGCCATCTGACAGTGTACTTATTGGCTAACTTGAGAATGAGATGCAATTATACAAGAGTAGGTACCAAATCTGGTTACTAGCTGGACTCCAGGAGATAGAAGTCAAAGACTGACTGAGCCCACAGCACTTTGATTGACACTCTCTGCATGTGAACTAGGGAGATATCAGGGAGTTGATTATACGTGTAGTTTAAACAACAGGAGAACTGGGGGAACAGTGAACCCTGTTGATCTTTGGTAAGATTCCTTCCCAATACCATTTTGGCATAACAACTAGTACCTTTTTCTTGACTACAAAGGTCCACTTACTGGGACAGAAGGATGGATGAGTGGGCTATCCTAGGATTCAAAATGACAAATACCAAGCTAGTACATGTGCATGTGTTTATGGTAAATTTTTGACAGAGAATTTGTGAAATCCACCAAGTACTTCTTGAGGAGATACGTAGAAGACTTCTCAAAGATTCTCTTCCCCCAGTGCACCCTCGTGTTCCAAAAATTAGATATGTTAAACAATTGAGATTTTGTAATATAACCATAAAAAAAAAAAAAAAAAACCAAACTCATTTCTGTCAAGTCAGATCTGACTCAAAGTGACCCCTTCTTGGGTTTCTAACGTGGTATCTCTATGGAAGTAGATTGTCCGACCTTCCTTCAGAGGTTTGAACCACCAGCCTTCTGGTTAGCAGTCAAATGCCTTAGGTGCTATGCCACCAGAGCTTCCTTTTGTAATACTGTGTCTTGAAATTAATCTGAATCATATATTTGACAATTACCTATGCTACCCAAAAAAAAAAAAAAAATGGCATGAAGAGTGCTGCAACAGTGTCTGGGAACACACTACCTCAACACTTGTTAGCTTCTTGATAGTGGGTAAGCCAATTAATCTCTCTGAAACTGTTTTCTGATTTACAGAATAAAAATAATAATGCTTGTTTACTTTCTCTGACTTGCAGATGAAATAATATAAATAAATACTTCATCAACTATAATACATTCTAGAAAGGCAAGATTTTATTTTCAAAATGTGTATTCCATAAGGCTTTGCATGTAGACCATGAAATTGTACTTACTTTAGAATTAAAAACAAGATAGAAAATGTGAGTTGATCAGAAGACTCTTCAAGCAGAGCCAATGCCAATTGAACAACGACATCCAGTAGATCTAGATTCACGTAGCAAGTCAAAGATCAGACTCACTAGCTGCAGTACTGTCCTCCCCATTCAGTGTCTTTATGGTGCCCTGAATGAAGACATAGAGATTATGCTCTTCACACTCATAGGTGATTCAGACCTGATAGGGGTAACTAATATCATGAATGACAGATCCAAAACTCAATTTCATCTTAAAGGCAGGAGCGATGATCTGAAAGCACCAAGTAAAATATAACATGGATATAAATAAAGTTCTTCATTTAGAATAAAAATAATCTATCACACAAATTCAGGATGGGGGTGATCTGCCTTGGATAAAGTTGATATGAAACCATCTACGGGTTTTAGATGGCTACAAGCTCAAATAGAATGTGAGGAATTTGCTTTGGAAAAAACAAACAAACACTGCATAAAATAATTTGGCTTCCTGCTAGAGTGATCTGGAATACAGAAGTCTGGCTTCTGAGTCAGGAGTTAGGGTTGTTGTCCTCACTGTGCCAGTGTCTCATGGTATGACCTTGCCTCACTCAAATCATTTAATGTCTCTTGACTTTATTTGCTATAACCTATAATATAAGAAGTTTGGACTAAATTATTTCTAAGGTTGCTTCTAGCTCTAAGCATCTGTGACTGAGTTGGGATATGTGTATATATATATATATATATATATATATATATATATATATATA
>NW_006921657.1:11331709-11338586 GCF_000298275.1 Orycteropus afer afer
CCACTAAAATAATGTATTTTTCAAGTGATTCTGCTTAACTGATGTGCCTTAAGAACTTTTCTGGAACTGCACATTTTCCTGCAAGTTTCAGGTACAAATCCCAGCAGGGCCCAGCTGGCTCACTTTCCTTCTAAGACAGATAAATTGAGCTGTATGTGCTTTTACAGTGTGTGGTCTTAGGTGTCTAGCATGAGACTTTCAAAATTAAGGTCCTGTCTCCTGCTCATGGACATGTACAAGGTCTCAGACTTCTCTTCATAAGAATAAAAATTTATCATCAGAACTGGGAATCATTTCTGCTGCCAAAAATGTTGAGTGTACCTCCTCCCTAATCTAGCAGTGTATTATGTCTTTAATATAAGTTTTAATTGAATGGTGAATGACTTTGTGGTTTGTGTGGGTTATGTGCTGGATTTATCGGGAGGAATGGCTGAGTGCATAGGTATGTTGTTCAGTATTTTAATGCATCTGGTGAATTACATTCATTAATATTTTAATGCACTGGTGAATTTCACTCATTATTTGTTTGATACAGGAATTATACTACATGGCATACAATTGAACTTCTTGTGTTGCTGTATCTGTATTTGCCTTATCTTCCTTATTAGCATTTGAGATTTTAAATTGCATCTTAATTAACTTAACCAATGGACATTAATCAAAATATCTCTTTCCCAATCATACCAGACAAAGAGAATCCACTATATTAAGGATGTTGTATTAAGAAAGATAGCATTCTTCTCTCCTTTCTTCTTTAATTTTTTTTTTCCTCTTATTTCCTTTTCTTCATCCCACTCATTCACCTTTGCTCATTTTCTTTTGCCTGTTACTAAAGAAGTCCAAATACACTTAGTCATCACTATGTGCTAGGCAGAATGAGAATTTGTTGGCTAATAAGGTATCTGCCTTCATCATGCTTGTAGTCTAAGAGAAGAGCCGTTCAAGAATTTAAGTGTAGAGTGGTAGAGATATCAGATCAATAATGAAGATCAGAGAGAGTATCCCCGAAGAAATTTTTAATCTAAGAGCTAAAAGTTGATTAAGAGAAAGCTGGCTGAAGGGACTGGACTAGAGTTGAGTGTGAGAAATGTTCTGGATACAAGGTAAAGGCTATAGTAAGACATCAAGATATAAAAAAGCATAACAAGATGGAGAAACAAAAACACGGTCAATATGGCTGAAGTTAGGAGCCCTAGCTCTGGTGCCACAAATGGTTAAGCACTCAGTGCTAATCAGAAGACTGTTGATTTGAACCAGCAGGAGAAAGACTTGGTAATCTGCTTCCTTAAAGATTGTAACCAAGAAAACTCTATGGGGCAGTTCTACTTTGTTACATAGGGTCGCTACAAGCCGAATTCAACTCAGTGGCACCTAATAATAACAAAGCTGAAGCCTGCTGCACAGGAGGAAGTTGTCAGAAATGAGATTGGAGGGTCAAGGCCTTACAAAGGCCTTATGCATCATAGATCCAGAGCAATGGGGGACTCATTGGAAGGTTTAAAGCAGGAAAATAATGTTATCAGTGTTCCAATTTTAAAAGATTATTTTTCTGCAGGGTAAAAAAAAAAAAAAAGAGAGAGAGAGAGAGAGACAGGATTCAGGATTGATTACAGGGTTATTGATGTAGTCCTGGGAAGAGATGGTGATCTGATGCATTAGACGAGCGTAGTACTCAAGTGGCTATTTTATCTAAGCATAGTTTTGGAAGTTCTTTATTTCTTTTCAAGTAATTGCCTTTAAGGCTCTTATTATAAATAACAATAGCAGGAGCAGCAGCAGCAACAACAACAAACCTTTCTTTCCTCTTCACCACTGTTCCTGATTTGAAAACATAAAGCCTGTCCCAAGGAATAGATTAGTAGCTGGTTAAAGGCTCAGAACAGATTTCTATATGTTGTGTTGATTTAAGTAGAAGAGCACCAGACCAAGAATCAAGACTCTGAATTTAAGCCCTGGTTTTGCCACTAATGAGCTCTTTGATTATGGGTAAATAACTTAATCTCTCCAGGTACCCTTTTCAATTCTAATCTTTCATATGACTGTGAATGCTCGTGTAAGAAAACTCAAGGGAGAAAAAGCATTGAGGTGTTTATTTAAATTATGACCTTCTTAATATTTTTTTAAGGAGCCCTGGCAGTCCAGCAAGGAGCTCTGGTGGCATAGTGGCTAAGACATTTGGCTGCTAACCAGAAGGTCAGCAGTTAAAACCTACCAGCTGCTCCCCAGGAGGAAGATGAGGCAGTCTACTTCTGTAAAGATTGACAGCCTTGGAAACCTGATGGGGGTTGCTGTGAGTTGGAATCAACCGGATAGTGGTTTGATTTGGTTTGGTTTGATTTTGGCTGGTGGTCCAGTGTTCGTAGTGCTTGGCTGCTAAACAAATGTTGATGGCTTGAATCCACCAGCTCTTCTTGCTCAGGAGGAACATGGTTCTGTAAAGATTCCAAACCAAACTCTCTGCTGAGTGGAACCCAACTCATAGCGACCCCTCCTTGGGTTTCCCAGGCCTTGGAAACCCTGTGGGGAAGTTCTGCTCCGCTCTATAAGGTCACTATGAGTAAGAATCAGCTCAATGGCCATAGATTATTACTGTTTTAATTCCTATTGGTATCCATAATGAAATTCTAGATTCAACAAATGAGAAGTTTCTGCTAACAGTATCAGAAATCTGAACCTTCGAGATAGTAATTCTTGAACTGAATATCATGCTGTCTTTCTTTTTTGCCCACTTGCTTACAGACATGAGAGACCTTGGAGCCTATGAAAGATAAGCCTTAGCAATTTTACTCCTCAGAATAGAAATTTTTAGTAATGAGAAACTTAGCTGGAGAGTGTAATAGTTTCCAAACATGGGTCCATTGATGTCCAATTGCCTGCATAGGAGTCCCCTGGGGAAGATTATTGCAAATACAGATTGCTGTTCTCACATTCATAGCTTCTGGTCAGTAGGTGGGAGTTTAGTTAAAATCGGAACCAATGCCAATTGATGGTGGTCCTTGGGATCACTAGTCTTGCAAAATGTTTCTTGAAAAAGAATTTGGCATTAAAATAAATTTGAGAAACACTGGATACCATCACCTCTTTTGTAGATTAACACATTAGCATATTAGAGATTCTGAGATATCTTATATGGAAGAAATGAGTTTAATTTTGCTTATTCATATGTTTTCCTCATTCATTTTACTAGAATATCCATTAATAGCCTACAGAACTCAGTTCTGTGACAGATATTTACAAAATATTGTGCCAGAGTCTTTTTCCTAGTCATTGGGATGGAGTCATCCAAGGATGTTTATTGTTTAAATAAAAGCACAAATTTATGGTTTATGAGATTTCTGAGGGAACATGGATACAGATTTTGGCTACAAAATAGACCTATTTCACCATCAGTGAGCTACCTGACATCAGTATTATGATGTGGGTTGTGCATATTGTATTATGACTCTTCACATAAACTCTATGTGAATGACATCCCCAAAGAACTGTGAAAACCCAACCTGTCAATCTTCTTCTGTTGCAGCCCTGACTGACATATACAGAGGCAGATTCTGTGATTTGGGTTTCACTGGCTTCAGAAATCAACCGTGTGAGTTACATTACATAGATTATGATTCTTCACAACAAGTCTCTAAAAATCTATCTAGATTAGAGCAGCACAAGATACTTGGGTTTCAATAAAATAATAAAGCTGTTTCCATAAGCTACACATCAACATTTAAGTATGTTAAAATGAGGTATCTCACTTACTGCCCTGTGAAGAAGCTAAAATTGAGCATCCTAGGCATGTCAATTCCAAATGTAGTTTCTTCATCATTTAACAATAATTTATTGATTATTGTGTGGCAGGCAACATGCTTGGTACTGGGAACACAAATGAAAAAAGACATGGTTCTGCCTTTTGAAAAGGGTGTCTACGGGAAACAGGCACATAAGCAGATGGTTATAATACATTGTGCTAATAGTTACAACGGAAGTAACTGCAAGGGACAATTGGAGCATGAAAAATAAAATACCTAAGTTGGCCTGGGGAAGCAGGAAAGATTTCACAGATGAGAATAGTTTGGTTTAGTGGGTTTCTGATTTTCTTCTAAAACCCTGTGCTGACTCTGCTATTCAATTACCAAGAGAAAGTTTAGATTTTGCTGCCTTGAATGTGCTCATATGCTTTTCCAAAATAAATTGTGTTTATGTAATATTTTTTACCTTTTCTCCTCACTCATCATTTCCATCCTGATATTACTTTGAATTATACCCCCCACAATAGTCTTAGTTTCAGCTGAGTATTCACATTTCTGGTACAAGCTAATAGAATTTTTTATTTGCTTTTTGGTTTGCAGATGTTGAACACATGGCTCTTAAAATGGCATTATTCTTAAAAGGATGACAGTCTTCAAACGTTTTGATTAGTACCTCAATTTTATCCACTTCTCCATCATGAAGTGAGCCTCTGTTTTATATCTTCTCAGCTTCATCTCCTTACATAAAGCTCTAGTATTCAGATAGGCAATTTTTGCCTCTAGTTTTATATCTGTCAAACTACTGTGAAGCTTTCAAAAAGGTTTAATAACTTTTAGTTCCACAAATGGATTATTTTACTTAATTTTTCAAAGGGCTCAAAGAAATATACCTGCATCAATATGTTGCCTATTTACAATATTTTGCATCTGTATTGCATTATATAGTTTGTAAAATATTTTACCTGCATTATTTTATTTAACTCTCATGATGTCATTTGAAATATGAGAAAACTGGACATTGTGAGATTTAACTAGTTGTTCTATATAATATAGTTAGTGACAGAACCAGGACTCTGTGAGGTCTTCAGCCTCCAATTATAAAGCTCTTTCCATCGTATTATGTAATCTCCTAAAAATAAGGAATAAAAGGAAAATTATGGTGGAGGAATGGAACTTTCATTTGCAATGAGCACACAAAAATTGTAGGTATCAGTGTTAATGGTTTGGGTGGATGAACTGCGGAACATATAAGAGAAAATAAATTAATGACTATACCAGGTGAATGTGGTAGATGAGTTTGAGGTAAGAAGGCAAGAAGGTGGACCTAATTTGGTGTTTAATGAAGCATCACTCCAGCCAGCCGGCGACAGGTTGAAAAAAAAGTGAAAATTGCAAACGGACATGAGTCAGCAGTGAAGGAGAAGACAGGACATTGATAGTTCAGTGATAGATGTAACACGAAGCCTGCCAAGAGACTGAGCACCAGTAGGAAGACTGTCTGTGCCATCTTCATTCTGAGGTTGGAGACCCTTAACACGATTTACTTAAGAGTACAAACCCATGTCCACAGGTGATGGTCAGTGAGACCCTGAAGTCAAGACGTAGTTCCAAAATCAAACCAAACCCACTGCCGTTAAGTTGATTCTGAGTCATAGCAACCCTATAGGACAGAGTAGAAATGCTCCATAGGATTCCCAAAGCTGTAAATCTTTGAGGAAGCAGACTGTCACATCTTTCTCTCATGGAATGTCTGGTGAGTTTGAATCCCAAACCTTTAGGTTAGTAGGTGAATTGTTTAATTACTGCACCACCAGAGCTCCTTCAAGATGTAGTTTGTTCTTACAAGATAATAATTGATTTGATGCATTAGAGGCATACAATTCATGCCACATTCTCCAGCTGCAAAGCGTTAGAGATTAAGTAATAATTGACAACTGGTGGATGAGATTAGGTTAAATTTCTTGACGATACCTTAAAGGATAAAGAGCCAGATGACAAGATTGCTCTATGGTGGACAGTGGGCATTATACCATAAGCTCAGGACAGTGATCTAATTTACTACTTTTTTAAAAAAGAAGTGTGATCAATTTGAGGGTTACCAGGATACAATAGTAGTGAGAGACTTTAATCATCTTTTCTTAGTACTTGAGTGAGATAAGATATATTTCAAGCTATTAAAGCTAGAGAACACTATTTCCAAAAATTAGTTGATTGAAATTCACTTTTGGCCTCAAACATAGAAAAAGATGCAAATCATATTATCTTACAATAATTGTATAAACTATAAATAAGTAAATTAGAAATCAAAATAATTACACTGGATATTCCATTAATAGATTTATTGCTGTATAGTTGACATACAGTAAATTGGGCAGATTTAAAATGTACAATTTGGTAAGACTGACATATGTATATATACGTCTTTGAAGCCATTCTCACAATCAAGGTAAGAAAATACTGATTACCCTCCAAAGTTTCCTTGTGCCCTTTTGTAATCCCTCTTTCCTACCCTTTCTTACCCCTAAAAATTTCTCTGTAAGAATTCTTGAATCAAAAGGGAAATTAAATGCTTACATTAGATTAACTACTATGTGAAATTTTACATACAAATTGACCTCAAGAAATAGACAGTTGGAATTCAGAGAAGGGAGAATTCAGGAAAAGAATTCAGGAGTGTTAAGGAAGAATGGTCAGAGCACAGGGAGATTGATTTCAGCCTGAAACAGACAGCAAGGAGTCTGGATTGCATTTCAGCTTTGGGCCAAAGGGATCCTGAGAGTAAATCAGGGATGAGGGCTGCACAGTCCTGGGAGAGTGAAGACCTCTTTGACTGGAACACGGGTCTTATCCTGATAATCTGTAGGATACAGCATTTGCTTAGCTTGTGGAGCATCTTGAAAAAAGTGGCTGAACATAGATTTATGGTAATAAGGACTAATCACAGTTTTTGTCCTCCTCCTTCACTAGGGAAAACCACCTAATTCAATCAGTTATTCACTCAATCAAAAATATATTTATTGAGTGCCCATTTTGTGTCAGACACTTTTAAGTCCTGATGAATATGCTTTTAATATGTGATAATTTGGAAGGGCACTGTCTTTGCGTGAGTGTGTATATGTGAAATATATATATATATATAT
>NW_006921657.1:11338686-11341974 GCF_000298275.1 Orycteropus afer afer
TTACAGAAAAATTGTAAGAATGTTATATAGAGAGTTCCCATATACCCTTTGCCCAGTTTCTGTCATTGTTAACATCTTATATAACCATGGTACATATGTCAAAACTGAGAAAGTACATTAGTGCTAATGTTACATTAGTATGAACTAAACTCCACACCTTATTTGGATTTTATTAGTTTTTACCTAATGTCTGTTTTCTGTCTCAGGATACAATTCAGGATATCACATTACATTTAGTCATCATGTTAGGTGCCTGAGATTGTAAAATGTTTTGAGAAGTGCTAGATTTTATAGACTGCCCTTCAATTTGAATTTATCCAGTGGTTGTGTCTGGTGGCGTAGTGCCTAAGACATTTGACTGCTAACCAGAAGTCTGGCGATTCAAACCCACCAGCCACTCTTGGGAAGGAAGACTGGACAATCTACTTCCATAGAGATACTGCCTCAGAAACCCAAAGGGGGGTCACTATGATTTGGGACCGACTCGATGGCAGTGAGTTAGTGGTTGTCTCATCCCATCTGCTTTTGAAATAACAAATGAAAGTTCTATCCACAAATCAAGAGAAAAGTTTAACTTCCTCAAATCTCTTTTGAGGCATCTATTTCTTTACCTATTCATTTTAGGTATTACATTTATTGCTGCAGCCTACCAGGGTTTCCTGGAAAGAATGAGATATTCATTCAAATAATTAGACATTTAGATGGCAGATTCCAGGGGATTCCTCTGAGACCTTCACACCTTTGGTAGCCATAAATCGGTCACCTCTGTGATTAGAGCCTCAGAACCAAAGACTAAGTGTTTCACAGTGTTCTGATCCTTGACTTGAATCATCACATGGTTTAGTTTGATCTTTGTGCGAGATGCTAGCTGCCTTATCACAGATTGATGCAACAAGGATGAGAAGGTACAGATGTGACCACACAGTCCACTGTATCATTTTCTCATATGATCTTAAACATGTGAAGAATTGAAACACTCAGGGTTGAGCAAGGATGTTTCTGAATAGGGCTTTGTACTGAGTTTCTTTAATGCAACATTCCCTAACCATTAGATGATGGCCTAGGGCCTACTCCCTAGAAACAACTGTGCCTGGCGTCTCCGCAGGGTGCTTCTTTATTCCTGGACAAAAGAACATTCACATTTTCTTCTTATCTGTCCTCTAGTAAAGTGACTTCAGTCTGACCTTTAAGAAGCTTGAGGGAAATATGATTTTTGGACTTTCTCATCCTAGGTGAGTGGGGGCATGTTCTGAGCTTGAATTGCTCAGGTTTTATTCTGGTCCCTCTGGTTATTAGAAATATGGCATTGAATTCATCACTTAGCTTCTCTAAGCCTCAGCATTTTGATCTATGAAGTGACAATGATGAAAATAATAATAATAATAAAGACAAACTATTGCCACCGAGTCAGTTCTAACTTACAATGACCCATGTGTTTCATTCAAACTTTCAAAAGATCAACAGAATTTTTTTTTTCCTGAGGTGCCTCTGGGAGGATTTGAACCATGAACTTTTTGGTTAGTAGCTGAGAGTGTAACAATTTGCACCACCTGGGGAGCCATGAGGATAATATTAGCTACTTCCTAAATTTGATTCAAGAATAAATTATGATAAAGAATAGAATGTGCCCAGTACAGTGTCTGGCACAAAAAACAACTCAGGGAACATTAGCTATTCTCATTATCTCATTATTTTTGATATTCTTCATATGTAGCATGATAAAAACCAGAAACCAAACTCACTGCTGTGGAGTCAGATATGACTCATAGTGACCCCTCCTTGGGTTTCCTAGGCAGTATGACTACAGAAGTAGATTGCCCAACCTTCTTTCTGAGGAGTGGCTGTGGGATTGAAGCAACAGCCTTCTGGTTTACAGTCAAATGCCTTAGGAACTACACCACCAGAGCTCCTAGCATGAAAAAGTGATTTTAAAAAAAGAAGAACAGATGCATCAGCCATGCTTCCAGTAATAGCAGAGGGTGTTTTTCATTGTCCATTACCTCCTATCCCATTCAGACATTCTGATGGCCAGTGCCTTGCTGCTCCAGCCTCCACCTTTCTGACCACCACTCCTCTACCACGACATGACATTCCCCCTACTTGCAGAAGAAGAATGACTGCCTTCATTGTTTTTAGAGAGGAAATCATGTTTTAAAAAGTCCACATAAACCATGGATTTGAATTAGGCAATTAACCACAAAAAGATTTTGCACTTAGGATTTTTTCTCTCAATAACCACTATGGTTATAGCAAAGAGATTTTTTAAAGAATTTTGAAGTTTTACTTCTGAACCAGCTGGAGCTAAATTCTACCACTGACATTATCCCAGAGTCCAGTTCTCACTCCAGCAAAGGGTGTGTGAACAAGCTGTCAACAGACTAATTTTCCTGACTCCTGGATATTATTCTGCGTTTGCTAGAAGCCCTGAGAAGCCGGCCTGGGACTGTGCCACTACCAGAGTTGTTGCAGGCCCCTGGCAGGACTCACAAATCCTGGCTTTGCAGGGAGTAGTGATTTAAGTTGTCTTCTCAGTATGCCTGCCATAGAGCTTTTCTTGTTCTGTTGGTTATGGCCTCAATTAAATAGCGCAGCTCTCTTCGTGGTGGCCTGTGGATCTGATGCATCCGAGCAGCAGGGAGAGGATAATCCCACACCTACAGGAATGCAAAGGTTCCTTCCTCGCTAAATCAATCAGCAGGGCCTGCTCAGTGCAGCCAAGGCAGCTGCTTCTTTCCTGGCAGGGCTCTCTGGCAGAGGAAGTGCTCAAGAGTCCTCAGCTACTCGCATTGATATTTCTTCTCTTTCCCTTTATGCTCCTAAGTAATAGGAGGAACTTTCTTTAATGGGATTGATATTAAAAATTAAAAACAAAACAACCCAGCTGCCATCAAGTTGATTCAGACTTGTGGTTACCCCATGTATGTCACAGTAGAACTGTGCTCCCCAGGATTTAATTTTTGTTGTTTTGCTTTTTAAAACTGTTGTTTGTTGTTCTTATGTGCTGTTAAGTCGCAACTGACTCATATCGACCCCCTCCTTGGGTTTCCAAGGCAGTATCTCTACGGAAGTAGATTGCCCAACCTTCCTTCCAAGAGGTGGCTGGTGGGTTTGAACCTCCAGCCTTCTGGTTAGCAGTCAAGTGCCTGAGGCACACTATGCTACCAGAGTGCCTTTGAAAACTGTATGTAATTTACATATTATAAAACTCACTTTATAATTCAAAGTATAATTCAAAGTTTATATCTTTAAAGAGCATGTAACCATCACTGTAATCTTTTTTTTTTTTTT
>NW_006921657.1:11342719-11350670 GCF_000298275.1 Orycteropus afer afer
AATGACCATAACCTTGCCCCTTGTCAGCTCTACTATACACCTGGGAATTCTGATCATTCACATGAACTTATAGGCCCATTGTCTGCCAACCCCATATATGATCTTGGATACACTCTCCATTTAGACACACCCAATTGTTCAGCCTGTTCACCCATCTATCCGTCCATCACTGTAATCTTATGTTAAATAATTTCCATCACTTCAGACAGAATTTGTAGTTTTCAGTGGTTTAATTTTTGGAACAAATTGCCAGGACTTTCTTCTGAGGTGCCTCTGAGTGAACTTGAACCCCCACACTTTAAGTTAGCAGCTGAATGCATTAACCATTCACACCATCCAGGGACTCCATAGTTAAAAATAAACCCAAACCAAATCTACTGCCAGTGAGTTGATTCTGACTCATAGTGACTCTATGGGGTCGAGTAGAATTGCCCCATTGGGTTTCTGGCTGTAAATCTTTACAGAAGTAGACTACCTCATCGTCCTCCTACAGAATAGCTGGTGAGTTTGAACTGTTGTTGTTGTTGTTATGTGGCGTTGAGTTGGCCCTGACTCATAGCGACCCCTCCTGGGGTTTCTGAGGCAGTATCACTACGGAAGTAGGATTGCCCAACCTTCCTTCTGAGGAGTGGCTGGTGGGTTTGAACTACCAGCCGTCTGGTTAGCAGTCAAGTGCTTTAGTTACTATGCTACCAGAGCTCCTACCTTTTGGTTAGTAACTGGATATCTTAACCACTACAAAGCTCCTTTGGTTAAAAATATTGACTATTAATTATACTCTTTCAAACCATTTAATTCCAGACATTAGGAACTATCACCACAGCACCATTTAACATGGCATTGCAGAAGAAGAATTCTAGGATACATAAGTGGTATACCGATGTATTTTAAAGAACTCATGATACATGCAATACAATGGATTTTTTTATAAGCTATACTTGTAAATCTTTAAAAAGTAATGGAATCCAAAGAAAAGATTCCTCTGAGAGTCTTCAGAAGATCAGGAATGGCAGTTAGGTGTAACTCTTGTGCTAACTCTGATTTACCAGTGGGGGCCCCCTAGGACATTGTTATCAGAAGGATTCCAAAGGCATATTCTAACTCTGTAGTAAATTAAATATAGTTAAAAGTGTCAGGCATGGATATGGGACAAGAAAAGAGCAATTTGCATGCTGAATATTTGTCATCCCTGCATACCAGTTATGCTAGGTGCTAAAAGGACAAGGAGGTCACATCTCCTGACCTCCTCTAACCCCACAAGAGGAAGACAGAATCACCATCAGTAACCCAAGGCCTATTCCTGCAAGGCCACTATGTAGTAAACCTATATGGTTAATGAAATTCTTGATTTTCTGTTATTGCAAATTGATACCCTCTGGATTTTCAGTTGTTAGGAACTCCTGAATATTTGAATTCCCCAATTTCTTCCATTTTCTTACCAGTTTTCCCACAGCAACTCCTATTAAATTTCACTGCTTTGTTTTCTATTGATCTCTGTTGTCCAAACTCTTGTACTCACTCTGATATTTATAGTTAGAATATGCCAATAAATATACAGTTCCTGATGGGAAAACATTATACATTTGGAAATAATTTGACATACCAAACCTTGTGTGGGCTTCTGGGTTATCAGATTGGTTAACCTGTCATGTCTATATTTCCCATTGCTTTAAAATGCCAACCACATCTAATTAGAGTTTTGTTTTGTTTTGCTTTTCCCAAGTATATCATAATAAGAAACTCTACGGATATCGTGCTTCCAAGTCTGGGAACCTGTGTGTATAAACAGATCTATGTTTGTGTGTACACCAATTTTAATTAGCTTTAAGTATGCCCTTACGTAAAATTTAAGGAATTATGTGAGCTGTTAATATTTAAAACCACTTTGTAAGTTTTTTGGATATAGACTAGAAAATTTGGATATAGACTAGAAAGTTAATGCTTTGTAAAAAAGATATACATGTTTTTTATCTATCAAGAGAAGCTGTGGTCCAATATTTGGATTTTTTTTTTTTAATAAAAATTATTCCTTCTAGAATACTCTTGTATTTATCATATTTAGATAATAGCCCAGGAGTAGGAGCCAATTTTAGAAATTAATTAAGTCACATTTATTGTGTTTTATTCTCTGATTACTAATATAATAAAACATTTGAAATAGAAAATCACACTGAACTAAATTAAACTAAACTTGAACTCAAACTAAAAACCACACACAACCTCATTGCTAATCTATACTTCACAGGGCCTTTTCCCCCTTTTCATTTCTTTTTTAATGTGTGTGCTACATGTATTTCTTCCTTCAATTGTGTCAGTCATTCAACAAATACTTATTAAGCACTTAAAAATATCCATGATGTATGTATGCAGGTATAACTCTTTTTTTTAACTTGGGATATAATTCACATATCATAAAATTCTCCCTTTTAAAGTGTGTAATTCAATGGTTTTAGTATATTCATAAAGTTGTCCAAACATTACCATTATCTAATTCTAGAATATTTTCATTAACTCGAAAAGAAATCTCATAGCCATTAACATTCACTTCCATTCCTTCACCCAACCCTTTCAATCCGTTAATGTACTTTCTGTCTCTATGGGTTTGCCTATTTTGGACATTTCTATAAATGGAACTTTACTATTTGTGGTCTTTTGTGACTGGATTCTTTCCACACTGTTTTCAACAGTGATCTATGATTTAGCATGACTTAGAAGTTCATTCATTTTTAGTGCAGATAATATTTCATGTATGGACATACCATAGTTTGTTCATCCAGTCTTTAGTTGATAGACATTTGCATTGTTTTCATTTTTTCTCTATGGTATGAAATATGCTGCTATGGACATTCAGGTGCAAGTTTCTGTGTGGACATATATTTTTCAGTTCTCTTGTGATATACCTAGAAATAGAATTTCTGGGTCATATGATAACTCTATGTTTAACATTTTGAGAAACTGACAAGCTATTTTCCACAGTGACATCCCTATTTTCTCCACCTCCTTACCAACACTTGCTAAACATTTGTCTCGGATGACGTCACCCACATCAGCAGTTTCCACTCTTTCCCAAATTGTTGCTGCCTCTTACATCTCTACGGCTGGCACAGCTACTTCTCATGGGTTCCAAGTCCTCACATGCACCATCATCTATCGAGGCTCTTGGCCTAGCAACCTATAAGTCATTCTTGATCTTTTTCCCTATCTAATTTGTCATCAGTCTTGTCGAATATATATCCTAGTATTTATACAATCTGCATTGCCCATTTATTTCTCAGTTGTGACTGCCATAATTCCAGCCTATCTTCATTTCATCTATGGTTTAGCATGACTCAAAAGTAATAACGTTTGAATGTCTTCTCCATCACTTCTCTTTTTCCCTTTTCTTCCTTTCTTTCCCTCTCCCTCCCACCATCACCCTCTTTCTTCTTGTGACCAACACACACACACACACACACACACACACACATGTGCACACACACAGCATCCCTTTAAGGTAAATTTGATCCTGCCCTTTCTAATGTCAATGGCTTTCTTTTAGTCTTTATCACCAGACGATGATTCCTTCAAGGCAGGAGCCATGCTATCTTAATTTTCAAAAATCTTAATGCCCTGTACAGTGCCTGAAATACAATAAAAACTTAAATAAGTTTTTTTAATGAATGACAAGTATCCTCTAGAAGAATTTATTAACTAAGGACATATAAAGTCATTCCTTTCATTAAAGTTATTCTGTCATGATGGATGGAATAAGTCATGTAGCTGATTTTTTTAAAGCAGCATTCCTGAGTTAAACTTTCCTAACTCTAATGTAAGCTCAGGTGGCTGACAAGCATGACTTAAAAAATAGATTTCCTATCATTTTGCAAATTGAGTAGATACCTGTTGTTATTTAATAAGGTACTGAAGTGTTTTTAGTAGTAATGAATAGGAGGAGGAAAAGACACATATTTTATTTTATTAGATAAGATCCCACAAAGGCAGCTGACAGGGTGAAATGGCAGCAATTGGTGTATGGATTGTACAGAGAAAACTGTGTTGAGACATAAAACATTAGCATTACATGATCAGGTCTCTTAGAAGTTCAATGGATTGAACATGAATGACATGTTGTACTTGCAAACATTGTATCTTTCACCCTTCTCATTAGGCAAACAGAATTTATGATAGCCAGTGTGCACTGTATGTTCCTTAGGTGGGCATCTACAAAGGCTGCATCATGAAAAATTATCATAAGATGTTAACAGAACCTATTGATTCAAGGAACAACTGAAAATAACTGCCTGTTGGGTTTCAGCAAAATGGTGGTAGAAAACAAAGGTTAATGTAACACTCAAAAGAAAATGTGCAACCAGCAATTGATAGTCTTGTTTTGATGCATCCGTGAGATATGTCCAGTGGAAATGTTTTGGAAAACAAACAAACTTGTCATTAATTGCCATTTACAAAACTAGAACTTCAGAAGAGGCTGGTGTAAGTCATTGTTTACTGACAAGGAAATAAACACAGAAAAGTAAAGTAATTTGCCTAAGATAACAAGTGGCAGAGTTGGAATTAGTGCAGCTCCTTCATAATAATACTGCTAATATTTATAGAAAATGTTTAATGGTCTAGAAAATATTCTAAGCCCTTTATATGTATTAATTAATTTTTTCCTCATACTTTATGATATAGATACCACCGTTATCCTATTTTACAGATGAGGAAATAGAGGCATGGGAGCTTCAATATCTTACCCAAAGCCATGAAATTAATGCATTGTCAAGTCAGGATTCAATCTGAGTCTAGTTCCAGTTCATAAGGTTTTAACTTTTATATTATATTGTCTCTCACTTGCTTTTTGTCAGTGAATTAGGAATTATTGCTATAGCAGAATATTACATAATTGTTTTTCTATTCACACTCTGTATTTAGCAATCAAAATCAAGGTATTTTCCTAGAATGTGTTTGTATATATACTTTCCTTACATCAGATTAAATTCTGAGTCCCTTTAACTTCAATTATTGGTTTTAGTACTGACATGGATTTGATTCTAGCTTCACCTGCTTTATGATCTTTGGCAAGTCTCTCCTTTCTCTGTACTTAAATTATTTGATTTATTTTAGGAAGGAGGGACTGCTCAAATATTGGTTCCTGATAAGGCTGACTGTAGTGAGGCGGGATGAGCCTGGAGGGGCTGGAACATCAGGCTACATCATTTTTATGGGATAGACCTGCCACGGGAAATAAATTCAGCTCAGAAGGCAGGAACCCAAATGTGAATAGTATGGCTACAAAAATATGTGGGAATGAAACCAATAGCAGGCCTTTCTGAAACTCAACACAGAGTCTCCATGGCTGGTTATCTGAATAGATCACATAATCTAAAGGAAATCTTAAATGTGCTTTGCTGACAGAGACAAAAACCGGTAGTCAGATTCAGAAAGTCTCTCTGCTGGTAGCAGAGCTTCAGTTTCCTTATATTAACATTTGCATTGTTTTCATTTCATCTCATGAAGATGACAGTTCCTGTCTTGCTGAGTTATTGAGAGAATCTAAAAAGTATTGAAACTATTTTCCACAATTCCCAACACACAGTGTAACTCTCAGTGGTTCTAAACTTAAGCCATTTATGAACAAGTGAGTATTTTCAATTGTCCCAAAGTCTTGGGACCATTACTGGCTTTTAGTGGATGGGAGCCTGAGATGATAAATGTTCTGCAATGTCCAGAATTATTCTTACATCTATGAACTCTAAGAATCCCTGGTGGCTCAGTGGTTAGGTGTTTGGCTGCCAAGTGAATGGTCAGCAGTTTGAATCCACCACCTGCTTCATGGGAGAAAGATGTAGCAATCTGTTTCCATGAAGATTTGTAGTTGTTATGTGCTGTCGAGTCGGACCCAACTCATAGTGATCCCTCCTTGGGTTTCCAAGGCAGGATCACTATGGAATTAGATTACTCAACCTTCCTTTTGAGGAGTGGCTGGTGCGTTTGAACCGCCAGCTTTGTGGTTCACAGACAAGTGCCTTTAAGCCTGGGAAATCCTATAGGGCAGTTCTACTCTGTCCTGTAGGGTCACTATAAGTTAGAATTGATATGATAGAAATGAGTTTGAGTTTTTTGGTTTCCCTTGGAGAAACGCTGGGAGAAACTAAAATATATTTTATTACTGTGATTGTGTCATAAAGATGGGAATTCCTTAAATTCCTCTTGCCTAAGGTCAGAATTGGCACTTCATTCTGTGAACTACGATTCTGTTCTTTTTCTTCTCTTCAGCTGGCCTTTAAGTATTAGAAACAACTATTCTATCTCCTTTATTATTTATCTTCTGCATTCTAAGCAATCTAAATTCCCACATTTGTATTGTAAGTCCTTCCATGTGTTCGGTTTTCAGGGTTCTCACTCTTCTGGTTGCCTTCTCTGAACTCATTCTAACTTTCACTGTTTCTTTTAGAATATGCATTCTTATTTTAATGCAGTACCACAAATGTACCAACAGAGCATCACTGAACCTTATTGTTTCCTCTTACCAGTACTACTGACTTGAAAATCAGTATCTATATTGCTAATTTCATTTTATATTCACTTATGGGAGCTCTGGTGGCATAGTGCCTAAGGCATTTGACTGCTAACCAGAAGCCTGGTGGTTCAAACTCACCAGCCACTCCTTGGAAGGAAGATGAACAATTTACTTCCATAGAGATACCACCTTGGAAACCCAAGGAGGACTTGCTATGAGTTGGAACTGACTCGACAGCAGTGAGTTAGTTTTTTTTAGTTAAAATTTCAGTGCATACCTCGAACCCCAAATGAGTCTTCACATTGTGCAATATATAGTGTGAAATTCTGAGGATTCAGAGATGAGATGAGGAGAAAGAGGACATCTAAGAGTAACTCATCTTCTAAGAGTGTAATCAGGAATGATTTCTTGGAGGGAAATCTTATATCCTTATAAGTCCTTGTGGAGCAGTGTGTTGGGAGGAGCACAAAGACTTGAGACTGTAGCAAGGGGGATGGAAAGGCATGCACAACAACAAGTGGGCATTTGAGATCACCATGAGCACACACATACTTGCTATTCTAATGGTAATATATACTTGCTATTCCTCCAGCATTCATGGTCTGCATGCAGGAGAAGGGAAGCAGAGAGTGGGGGTGGTGGTGGAGAAGAAGCAGATTGTGTAGGGCCTTATGTGTCGTTCTAAGAAGTTTGGAAACCATCTTCTTATTTATGAGGAAACATTGAAGAATTTTAAGCAGCAAAACGTCATAGTCAGTTTCTAGCTGAAGTGTGGGAGGTATTTTGGGGGTGTGGGAGCAATATGGGCGACCACAAAACCAGTTAGAAATTTCTAGCCAAAGTGGTAGAGATATTGAGAGCCTAAAATAAGTCAATGGATGGAGGTTCTGGAATTGAGAAATGTTTAGGAAGAGAATCAACAGAACGTGGGGACAGATTGGATGTGGGTGTAAGAGAAAGAGAGTGATCTAAGATGACTTCAGTGTTCTGGCTGGCTGTAGGGTGTTATCTTTCAGAAAGGTAGGGAGTGCAGAGGAGGAGTGGCTTGGAGGGTGCTGATGAATTTGCAAGAACTGCTGCTCAAGCCAGAACACCTCCATGCTATATATAGGTTTTAGAGCTGTAATTTTGACTACTCTGTTTAAAATAGTGTATAATCTATGGATGAGAGGATATTTCATGGTTAATATATCAATATTGTCATTATATTCATGGAGAATTACAGAGAAAAAAACATGATTGTAGAAACGGAGACATGAAAAACATTTTCTAAAAACAGTAGTCATTCCAGGTAAAAACATAAGTAAAATACCAGTAGAAAAAGGTTCATAAGTATACCAAAGACTTTCTAACCAAAAGCCTATAGCCAATGTCATATAATGTGAAGAAATACTGTTCTGGTTACCTAGTGCCGCTCTGACAAGAAATATACCACAAATGGGATGGCCTTAA
>NW_006921657.1:11351165-11357291 GCF_000298275.1 Orycteropus afer afer
GGCAATCCTACTTCCGTAGTGATACTGCCTCGGAAACCCAAGGAGGGGTCGCTATGAGTCGGGGCCGACTCGACGGCACATAACAACAACAACAACAACCCTGTAATGTAGTCACACATCAGAAAGGCACTTTAGCATCATGATTATCCTACATTGTTCAGCATTTCTAGCTAATAACTGAACTAAATGAAATAAGCAGTATAAATATTTTTTAAAAAGAGCTGAATTACCCTTATTTACAGGTTATTTGATGCTAAAGCCATACATTTAAACAACTCAGATAAAATCTACTAAGAGAACAAAAATGAGAATTTAGTGATAAGCCCACACATAAGAAAACAGGCTAAAGTAGCAAGTCAGTAATTGAATTTTTTTTTCTTCATGCTACCAACAAAAATATACACTACCCAGGGATACTTTTACTACAAATGATATAAAACTATATTTTAGAAATCATTCAAGGAGATAAAAATGGGAATTAAATCATTGTTAATAAATAACATGCTCCTAGAGGGGAAGATTTAATATCATAAAGATGGAAGTCCTTGCCAAGAAGATAAACAAATTTATTGCAATTCCAATCAAAAAGTATCAGCTTTTTAAACTCCATACAATGATCCTGAAGCTCATATAGAATAATGAATGCTTGGGAATTTTCAGTTGATGTTACAGTGAGTTCTAAGAATGGTTTTATGAAAGTTTAAATGGAGAAAATGATGTAAGGGTGTATTCGTTTCCTTAGATTGCCATAACAAAATACTACAAAATGGCTTGAAATAACAGAAATTTACTGTCTCACTGTTCTGCAAGTCCGAAGTTTGAAGTCAGAGTTTCTGCAGGGCCATGTTCTCTCTGAAGGCTATAGAAAAGGATTGTTTCTTACATCTTCCTTTCTTCTAGTAGTTCCTTGGCTAATAGAGATGCATGACTCCAAACTCTACTTCTAGCTTCACTTGCAGGTCTTTCTCCTGCGTCTCTGCTTCTCTTCTCTTCTTATAAGGATATCCATATTGAATTAGAGCCCCGGGGCCGACTCGACGGCACATAACAACAACAACACTCCAATATGACCTCATGTTAACTTAATAAACCCCAAAAAACAAACTCAGTGCCATCCAGTCGATTCCGACTCATAGTGCCCTCTCCTTGGGTTTCCGAGACGGTATCACTGTGGAAGTAGATTGCCCTGTCTTCCTTCTGTGGAGTGGCTGGTGGGTTTGAACTGCTAACAGTAAAGCAGTCAGATGCCTTAGGCACTATGCCACCAGAGCTCCTTTGTTAACTTAATAACATCTTCAAATAGGGGCTGAGGTTTAGGATTTCCAACATTATACTTTGGGGGACACAATCAACATATCACAAAGGATGAATGTCTTCACATTGTATGTGGTGGTACAGGTGAGGTGACCAAATGCTAAAAACCTGCTGTAACCCCCAGTACCGTTCATGCTGCAGGAGATAACTTGATTTGAATAAAGTAGTATCATCTGTCATTTTAGATACATGCTTTTAAAAAATAATATTAGCTTTGAAATATTGATTGTTCTTATCAGTGGTCTGTTTTGATTTTGTAGTTGTAAATGAGCTATAAGCAAAGAATGTAACATTACATTCCATAGTAATTAAATCAATTACTTGGAAATTTTTTTCCTCTTTAAAAGTAGTCCATATATTACTTGTTGTTGTTATGTGCCAAGGAGTCAGACCTGACTCATAGTGACCCCTCCTTGGGTTTCTGAGGCGGTATCACTACGGAAGTAGGATTGCCCAACCTTCCTTCCGAGGAGTGGCTAGTGAGTTTGAACCACCAGGCTTCTGATTAGCAGTCAAGTGCCTTAGGCACTACACTACCAGAGCTCCTATATATTACTTAGGTTTGAGCAACACTTTATTAGAAAGCACACCTTAGTTTTGACCAAAATATGTCTAATGTTGACTGGACTTGGTTGCTAACCAAAAGGTTGCAAGTTCAAGTTCACCTAGATGTACCTCAGGGGAAAGGCCTGGAAATCTAAAAAAAAAAAAATCAGCCATTGAAAACCCTATGAAGCACAGTTCTACTCTGACACACATGAGTTCACCTGAATCAGAATCAATTCAGTGGCAAATGGTTTTTAATATTTTCTGCCTACCATGTACTTGACAGCACTGAACTTCAGGATAGAATTTGAAATACTCTTTTTGACGATAAATGTGATACCATTTCTCTTTAATTTGTCTTTGCCAGCATAAATGACCATATGATTCAAAATGGCAAATACTAGTACTAGTGGCTAAGACACTTGCCTGCTAACCAGACGGCTGGCGGTTCAAACCCACCAGCCACTCCTTGGAAGGAAGGTTGGGCAATCCTACTTCCATAGTGATACTGCCTCGGAAACCCAAGGAGGGGTCGCTATGAGTCGGGTTTGACTCGACGGCACATAACAACAACCAACAACAAGTACATTTAAGCTCATTAATGCCTAGGATATCATGGCACAGGAATGGGCAACAACCTGTGGTATGCAGATGACACACCTTGTGTTTTGTTCTGTTGTATATAGGGTTGCTGTGAGTTGGGACCAACTCAATGACACCTAACTACAAAAAAACAATCGTGTATCTGAGGTCCTGGGTGGCACATCATTTATGCTAGATTACCAACCTAAAGCCCTGTGGTTTGTATCCACTCTGCAGCACTGCAGAAGAAAGGCCTGGCAGTCTGCTTCCATAAAAATCACAGCTCAGAAAACCCTATTGGTTGGTTTTTCTAAACACTGGAGATACTCAAACACCTATATAAGATCTAACTCCTTTTCTTAAAGTGCTTCTATTCTCTTGGGGAGATTGATCAATATGTAAGTGACAAAACATATAAATAAATATAAGCATTAAATCTGCAAAGAGGGCATCTTCTGGCCTCCTCTAACTTCACAAGAGTAGACAGAATCACTATCAGCAGTTCAAGGTTTATTCCTATGAGGCAGACGTGCCGCCACCCTCCAGCCTTTTACCAGTTCTGACACCAACTGTCCCTCCCATGGCACTCACTACTTCTCCATTGGGTTTGATAAGTCATTGTAATGACAAAACAGAACTCAGAAAATAGTCACGATTATAGGATTTATTGAGGAAGTAACAAGCTACAGTTCAGGTTCAGAAACACTCTGAGGGTAGAGTTCTTCCATCAGGACAGTCTCCCCTCTCCTATGCCCTCAGGCATGCCTCTCTGGCCCTTGACCTTAGCCTGGCCTCTGCCCTGCTCGGGCAACTGTTACAAAGGGCACTCAGCTTTCTCACTCAGCCAGGTAAGCCCTCAGCTCTGGTTTGTGACTCTTGGTTCCTCTGTGATGGTCTCTCTGCAGATTGTATCTTTTTACCAAGGCATCTCTTTCTGCTGGGGTGCTTCTCTTTGCTGAGACATCTCTCTCTGCCAAGGAGGTCCAGTGCAGGGATCTCTGATACAAGGATGCATTCTACTTCATCTCCAGTTCTTCTCTCTTGGTGGCAGTCACATCCCCCCTCTGCTTCTAGGAGGGGTCATTTTAAGCCTGCCAGAGTGACAAAACTAACCAATCCCATCATGTGAGTTGGGAGACACCTACGGTGAGTTCTATACACCTTATTTACATGGTCCCACCCAGTAATCCAATGGAAGTTACAAAGACTACGGATTGAAAAGCCATACCAAGTAATTCACTGCATTGCAAAATCCTATGAAGAAAGTAAAGCAGGCTAATGAGACAGAGGATGACTGTGGAGGTGGAACACCATTAGAGCCATGGACATAGAATGGTTGACTGAAATGGTGATATTTGAAGCTTAAGTAATGAAATGGGACCAGAAATGCAATGATTCAGTGGGATAGTTTCCAGATAGACCAAAGCTGGGACAAAAATCCCAGGTTGGGAAGAATTTGGGTATAGTTGAAGAACAGTAACAAGTAGAATCAGGATGAAGCATAATGATGGTGGTGATATATATAGAGATAAGGACCATATAGGACATGGTGGGGGGCGTGATTTTATTCTTAGTACAATAGGAAACCACAGGACTGTTCCAATCAGGAGCATTATATAATCTAATTTACTGGAGTTTGGGTTTTACGGGGAAGGGGCAAGTGTGGAAATAGACTATTTGATGGCATAACACAGTAGTAATCAAGGCTTAGAATAAATTTATGTTGTTGTTGTTGTTATGTGCCATCAAACCGGCACTGACTCATAGTGACCCCTCCTTGGGTTTCTGAGGCAGTATCACTACAGAATTAGGATTGCCCAACCTTCCTTCCGAGGAGTGGCTGGTGGGTTTGAACCGCCAGGCTTCTGGTTAGGAGTCAAGTGCCTTAGGCACTATGCTACCAGAGCTCCTAGAATAAATTTATATACATAATATATGTTTTTAGATTGGGCATGATGGTAGTGGAAGGGATGGAAGAAAGCAGTTGCATTAAGAAGGTGTGTTGGAGCTAGAGCCAATACCATCTGCTGATATATTGAATGTAGTTAAGGGAAAAAATATTTAGCCTGAGAAAGTGGGTAGATGACAGTGCCACTTATTGATGATTTGTTTTGAGTTTCTCTTCTCCAGTGGGATTTAAAAAAAAAAAAAAAAAGCATTCATTTTGCCATAACTACCATAACTACCTATTGGGACTACTTGGAAAACATAAAATTACTTTCCACCAAAGCCCCCTTGATATTACCTGTTGTTATTTGCTGGGGAATCTGTTTGCCAGACTGTTGTCCTCACTTCCTCAATGATTGTCATAGTTTGAGGTCTGTTAAGCCATGCAGATTTCTTTCCTTTAGATGGTTTCCATTTTTTTTTTTCTGACTACTCCCCTTTTTCTTTCTTTCTTTCTTTTTATAATGTTATTGAGGTAACATTGATGTACAATAAACTGTATATATTTAAAGTGTATAATTTTGACATTCCTAAAACTACCACCAAAATCAAAATAACAAGCATGCCCAATACCCCTCATGTTTCCTCATATCCTTTTGTAATCTATTCCTCTTTCCATCTTCCATCCTTAGATAGCCACTGATTTGTGGTTCTACACATGTAATCTATGAGTATAGAGTGGTTTTCATTTTCTAGAATTTTATGTAAATGGAATAATGAATCCTATGTTTTATTATTTTTTATTAGGCTTCTTTCACTTAGCATAATTATTTATAGATTCATGCATGCTGTTACATGCCTCAATGTTTTTCCTTGTTAGACCTCAGTCATCAGGTTTATCAATACCTCAATCAGGTATTGATAAACCATAATTTATTTATTATTCATCTGTTGATAGACATTTGGGTTCTTTCCAACTTTGGGCTATTAAAATTAAACTGTTATGAATGTTGATGTACAAATCTTTTTATGGACATACATTTTCATGAAGACAGCACAGGACTGGACAGCATTTTATTCTCATAAGGTCACTATCAGTTGGTGCTAACTTAATGACATCTAACAACAACAACAACATGTTTTCATTTATCTTGGGTAAATTCCTAGGAATGGAATCCCTGTGTTACATGGTAGGTATATGTTTACTTTTCTAAGTAATTGCCCAACTATTTTCCAAAGTGGTTGTACCATTTTATATTTCCATCAGCAGTGTGTGAGCGTTCCAGTTGCTTTACATTCTGGCTGACACAGTATGCTCAGACATATCCCTGGAAAGTGTGATTTTACTCACTGAACACAATATTCCAGGCATGATCTAAGCAACTGTGTAGCTGGTCAAATTTATGAAACATCTGTCGCTGAGATGGTCTGCTATGTGTGGAGAACTTCGATATGATACATCCTCCAACATTGTAGGTACCATATGCTTTTGAAAGCAACCTAAGTAAAATGGAGTTGACTTTTCACCAGTCACAACACACTGTTTAACTTTATAAAACTTACTGTGGTCCTAAGGCATTTGACTGCTAGCCAGAAGTCTGGCAGTTCAAACCTACCAGCCACTCCTTGGAAGGAAGATGGGGCAATCTACTTCTGTAGTGCTACTGCCTCGGAAACCCAAGGAGGGGTCACTGTGAGTTAGGTACGACTCAATGGCAGTGAGGTTTTTTTAATTTTTTTTATTTTGAGTCCAATAAAACTTCTCTATTACTTTGCATTTTTTTTTTTTTTTTTTTT
>NW_006921657.1:11357391-11365654 GCF_000298275.1 Orycteropus afer afer
ACAATAAAGTAACTAAATAAAGCACAAAAAGGCAAGAATCATGAGATATTAATAGACAATTTAGACTCAGAGAATCTTCTGCAAATGGATTTCTTGGTAGCCCAAGTCTAAATGGATACAAGAGGTTATGTAGCTTTTATTAACAAATATAAGAGACATCAGATTGCATGAAAACTCAGCCTTCTTTCTAATTCTGCCCTCAGTGGAAGAAAGAGGGCCAGGCAAGAAAATAACTGCCCGTTTGTCTATCAAAATCTGTGTTTTTCTCTTCTTTTTTTTTCTTTTCTAACAACCCTCACCCCCACCCCCTACCCTCCGCCACCTGAGATCCTAATCATATTGAGGAAAAAGATGTTTGGGGCTAATAGACACTGATCTTCTCATTCCACTCAACTAGACATTATTCCTCCAAGAATAAGTACAACCTTTGGCTCCTATCACTGATGAGTATCAACCTAAAGATTTATGAGGTCAGAAAATAGTTTTTCAGGATTCTTGAGAATCTTTTTTTGCCCTTTCCTTTTACTTTTGTTGCCTACACTGATTGAAGTTCTGCCTGTTATAGTTACCTTGTATCCTGTCTTACTTTCTCCAGTAGCCTCTTTTGTATGCTTGTACTTTGTGTGGTCTATATCAAGACAGAAACCTCTGTGCCTGCATCTTTTTGTCCATAAACCTTGAGCAGTTATGGCATTACTAAACACTTCCAAATCATATGAAATATTCATAAGGAATATAGGACAGTAAAGTCTAAGCCTTTTGTTGGTCAAATTTGTGTATAGAAGCTAATCTGGCACAATTTTAGTCCCTGCTGTTGTTGTTGTTGTTTGCCATCGAGTCGGCCCTGACTCATAGCGACCCCTCCTTGGGTTTCCGAGGCAGTATCACTACGGAAGTAGGATTGCCCAACCTTCTTTCCAAGGAATGGCTGGTGGGTTTGAACCGCTAGCCTTCTGGTGAGCAGTCAAGTGCCTTAGGCACTATGCTATCAGAGCTCCTTTAGTCCCTGCAAGAAGAGTTAAAATGGTTTAGTTTCATCCAGTTACGGTTCTTTATAAAGCTACAAATTTGTTAAAAAGTCAAATTAATTTGTTAAGAAAGCCTAATTTATTTATTATTCTTTTGAGAAGCCTTTCTACAATATGTCTTGCCTTTAAGTCAACAATGGAGTATAGTAGTTAAGGCTTAGATTCAGAGGGCAAACTGCCTGAGTTTGAACTCTAGCTCTGCCGCTCACATGACAGTTATTTACCTGCTAAGTTTTGTCACTGGTTAAATGTGGATGGTAAAAACACCAAGCATCTGTTAAGGTTGTTGCAAAGATTAATTAAATTAATGTATAAAATAATGTCTAGCACATAGTAATGCTGTGTTAGTAGCCATTGTTATTTATGTCATGTTTTCTCTTTAGCATTTTAATGCTTTTTAAATTTTCCCTCTCTTTGCATTCTTATTTCCCCAAAGTAATTATATATTACTCCTATAATCAAATAGCCATTTGTTTGATAGCTCATCACTAAATATTTCATGATACTGTATCAGAATGTGTTGGAACTGACTCAGTGGCACCAAACAACAATGTATCAGAATGACCTTAGTTCCCCCAAGTAATTTTCCATTTTATTGCTTTGAAATAGTCCAGATCACCCTAGTGAATGGTATAAAAGAGGAGTAACATCTAATCCATTCAAATTAGAAAATGAAAAGTAAATGGGAGAGCTGAGAAAACTTTCTTGGAATGTTATATCAGAGGACTTAGTCACTCTGTGCTTTTCTAGTTGTTCCCACTGTATCAATTATATCTTGTTCCCTCTCACTGCTCCTGTTATGAGCACCATTTTGTGTTTTTTTGAAAACCACTATCATAATTCCTTAGAAACCTTATCTCCTGCTGGGGATGGTGATCATTTTTAAGAAACCAACTCCTTAGAACAGCAACTGTTATTTTCTAACTGTTTTCTGGATGTATTGCTACCTGTTAGCACTTTGAGTTTATAGATGAAAGTGCAAAGTGGTGGGTTCGATTTTCTGATAAAAATAAGCACTTTGGAAAGTCTTTCCTGCTTTATCCCTCCTTAAATTATCATTATTTCTCATTCTATTACCAAAAATACAGTTGATGATATATTATTTAAAAAGGAATTTCAAGACACAGAATGGAAAACTGATTATTACATAATTATATTTAGTCTTCAAAGGAAGTGGAGATTAAACTGAGTGTTCTACTCTTTTTAATTATTATTTTTCTTAAAGATAAATTGAAAATAGCTGTGTCAGGGGTCCCCAAGACCATCCTGGTTTTGATGATTCATTGGGAGGACTCTCAGGACTCAGCATATATAAATCATGGCTATGACTTATTACAACAAAAGGCTACATAGCAAAATCAGCAAACGGGAAAAATGCAAGGGGTGAAGTTTGGAAGAAACCAGTCTCAAGCTTCCATAAGTCCTGTCCCAGTGGAGTCAAATATGATATGCTTTATTCCTCCAGCAATGAATTGTGACTATACCTGTGAAACGTGGTCTACTGTGGAAGCCTGCTAGACCCTGGAAGTCCAAGGTGTTTATTGGAGTTGGCCAGTTTAGCATCAAGCATGGACCAAAATTCCATACCCCCAAAGGAAAGCAGATATTCAACATAAACCATACCTTTTGCACAAAGAGTTTAGGCACTAGGAACAACTCTTATAATTTAGGATATATTTTATATCAGTGTAGGGAACTTATTTACCATTCAAGTCTCAGATGCTATTCAAGGGCCATTCTTGCGTCAGGCCTTTATAAAGATAGCAGTCTCAGGCTTGCAATGTGAATTAACTCTTTTCTACAAACTAGGTAAATCCAATATTTTTCTAAAGCAATATGATATTTTACAATTGTATTTATGTGACCACCATGATGCAACAGGCTTAGGTCTGAAAATTACCAACGAGAGGAATATAAATTTTATATTACAGGTGCTCAATAAAAATTAATGGCGTCAGTACCCCTTTGGGAGAAAAATAGTCTCCCTCTTCTTTTTTATGAGAGAAGTGATCTTTTTGCTAGTGTACTTAGAGTTTATGCAAGAAAAGAAAAGAGGGAAACATAAAGTGTATATGATGGACATAAAAAGACAACTAAGGGGCATGTTGGGAAGAGGACTGAGGATGTGATGTTTCATTCTCATTATTAAGATAGCAGGGCACAGAGTTCTGCCAGAAGTGACACTGAGTGAGGAGATAGATGAGAGGTTGGGACAATGCCGCAGTTCACTAATGAGGATTTAAGGCAGCTGGAGATACCAGGGCCATAGTCAAAAAGCCCAGAGATTTAAAAACAAAACCAAATTATCTAACAATGATAGGGAAAAAATAAAGTAAATTAACTCACATACAGCCAATTACAGCAAGCGTACTTAATTTAAAAAAAAATCAGACACCTAGTGAAGAATACAGTTATGCCAATCTTCAAACATGTCATTAGTAGCAGACGAGGAAGAAAAACAATGCAAGCACATCCCTGCTTAAAAAAATAAAAAAATCAGGCATCTTTCATTTCAACTGGCTATAATTTGTTCAACAGCATTGTAAGGCATGAATTGGTGGGAAATTTAGTGCAACCATGATTTATTTTGCTGTTAGCTACTGCTGAATTTGCCCTCAACTCATGGTGACTTCATGCACTTTGGGATCAGATCATTGTGATCATAACGTTTTCATTGGCTGATTTTCAGAAGTAGATAGTCAGGCATTTATTCCTAGTCTTTCTTAGTCTGGAAGCACTGCTGACACTTGTTCTATATCATAGCAACAACAATGCAAGTCTCCCCTGACAGGCAACTGTACTTGAAGTGTGATGGCTGGGACTGAAATGCAGGTGTCTGGCACAGAAGGCGAGAATTCTAATTTACCCAGAGAAACCTTGGAAAAAAGTCCTGGTGATTTTCTTCTGAAAGATCACAGCCATTGAAAACCCTATGGAGTGCAGTTCTATTCTGAAACACAAGGTGTCATCATAAGTCAAAATTGACAGCAACTGCTTCTAATTTTTTAATGACTAGTATTTCTTCATGGGAGATTTTAAAGGCAATTATCCTAATTAGTGATGAATAGCATAGACCTGGGAATCAGAGTGACTTGAATTGAAAATTTAACTTCATTCAATATACCGGACTTATGATTGTTGATGGGCAAGCTACTAAACTTCTTGATGCCTCAATTTGATCATCTGTAAAATATGCATTATGCTGAAAATTAAATAAGCTATTTATATAAGCTGCTTGGCTAAGTATCTGGTACAAAGCATCTATTCAATAAATGGTCCATGGTTTGGGTTTTTTTTTTGCTAATATATTGTAGGTGTTACAGCTAAAATTCCTACCCTCAAGGACTATATAAAGTAAGAGAACCATACAAGTAAATTCACAAAATATACAATGTGAACTGATAAATGTTGATATAAGGTGCAGAATTGAACAGAGGTAGAAGATACTTACATAAGCCTGAGAGATAAGGGAAACCTTTGGAGAGGAAGTGAAGTTATTACAGAGTCTTAAAAATTATAAATGAGAATGCTATAGGTGTAGAAGGCGGGAAAGGACATTCTAAGCAGATAGAATACATGTTTGAATGTGTGTTTGAGAAGTTATAACAAGTTGATATTGGTGGACTGTAAAATATGAGATTTAGAGGCAGGAAAAGAGATTTAAATGGAGCAAAATCAAAACACATTGATTAATTGGCTTCTCTGAAAAAAAAACAGTGAAATATATATTATATGAATACACAAATGAATGAGACAAGTGTGCAATTTTTTAACTGAGATATAGTTTACAAGTTCTTAAATGTAGAGAGCTTCAGTGGTATAATTTGCAAGATTTGAAAAATATATACTTATATTCCTATGAAGACATAGGATATTTACAACACACTGGAAAGTTTACCTGGTCCCCTTGCTGTCAAACCTTATATGCAACAATCTCTCAGGCAACCACTGCTCACATTTCTTTTGCCGTAGATTAGTTTTGCTCATTTTAGAGCTTCATAAAAGTGAAAGTTATAAGACTTTTTTCCCTCAGCAAAACATTTTTGAGATTCTTCCATACTGGTGCTGACATCAATAGTTGAACCTTGTAATTACTGAGTCATATTCCTTTGAATGAATATGCCACAAATTTATACATTTTCATACTGATGGCCATTTTAGTTGTTTTTAGTTTTGTACTATTATAATTGAAATACCAAAAAAAAAAAAATTCCACAATTATTTTTTGTGGCCATATATTTTAATTTCTCTTGGAAATTAGTAGAATTGGCCAGGCATATGTATGTATTTAATCTTATAAGAAATGGACAAATCTTTTTTGAAAGTGGTTGTGCCATTTTCACTCCCACCAGCAATGTAAAATATATTTCAAGTCCTTGCCAACATTTGGTGTGGTTGGTCTTTTTTATTTTGGCCACAATAAAACCAAAATCAAGTCAAACTCACTGCCTTCAAGTCAGATCCAACTCATAGCGACCCCTCCTTGGCTTTCCGAGGCAGTATCACTATGGAAGTAGATTGCCCAGTCTTTCTTCTGAGGAGTGGCTGGTTGGTTTGAACTACCAGCCTTCTGGTTAGAAGTCAAATACCTTAAACACTATGCCACCAGAGCTTCTAGTGGGTGATATTCACTCCTAGTGAATGATATTCAGTTCCATAATGATTAATGCTATTGAGCACTTTAAATGTAATTTTCATGTTCTCATGGATATTTTAATGACATCTTAGAGGAAACCGAGTCAGTTATACTAAGTAAATGATATTTGGTACTTCCAAGCTTTAATTCTGCTATGACAATGGAGACATAAGAAATTTTTGAAAGCTCCAAGCTGGAAGTGGATAATTATCTCTGCTGAGCTAATTACAAAATATAATAGGCAGAAAGTAGGTAGAGTGTAGAGGGCTAATACCTTTTTCGAGGTACAATATATATCAAGGGAGGAGCTCTGGTAGCATAGTGCCTAAGGCACTTGGCTGCTAACCAGAAGGGGTCGTTATGAGTCCAACTCAACAGTATATAACAACAACAACATATATCAAGGGTAGTCTAGGTACATATAGTCTAAGTTTATATCTGAATAAATCTATAATAATTTGCAAGATCTCTAATTCCTGGTTTATTGACATTATAAGATAACCAAAAAAACCAAACCTACTGCCATTGAGTTGATTTCAACTCATAGTGACCTCCATTGGGTTTCCAAAGCTGTAAATCTTTACAGAAGTAGATTGCCCAGTCTTCCTTCCATGGAGCAACTGGTGGATTTGGACCGCTGACATGGTTAGCAGCAAAAATGCCTTATCCAATATACCACCAGAGCTTGTTGACATTATAAGGTAGAGGAATGTTAAATGAAGTAATGAATAAGAAATCACTTTGGAATGTTATGTTGTTGTTGTTGTTAAGTGCCGTCGAGTCATTTCCGACTCATAGCGACCCCATGCACAGCAGAATGAAACACTGCCCGATCCCATGCCAGCTCCATGATCCCTGCTATACTTGAGCCCATCATCACAGCCACCACATCAATCCATCTTGTTGAAGGCCGCCCCCTCTTTCGTCGACCCTCCACCCCACCAAGCATGACATCCCCCTCCAGGGAATGGTCCCTTCTTACATACAACATGACCAAAATAGGTGAGACAAAGTCCGGCCATTCTTGTTTCCAAGAAACATTCTGGCTGCACTTCTTCCAGGACAGTTGGAATGTTATAGGAACAAATAATTGTTAAACTAGTCTTCAGCATAACTTAATTTGTAAACTAAAGAAAGTATATCAACCCAAGGACAGCCCTGATCTCATCTTCTCAAACTGAGCTGAAATAAATAATCTGAAGCATAGGGCAAGGACAGTCACAGAAACTTTAGAAAAGTAAGCCCAACCTTGGTTTGTTTTTTTTCTCTTTAAAAAAAAATATTCTCTTTATAAACAGCAAAATCACACATATAGCTATTGACGATGTCAACATGTTAATGGCTTTAAACCAAATTCAGGGTCACAATGGCACTGTGCTCTCCCAGCTTTACCTAGAGGAAAAAGTTATTAGGAGGAACAAATGAAGAGAAATTGAATGGTTCTGGGTTAAACTGCTGGAAAACACTTAAAAGGTTTCCTTTATTTTGCCATTTGTTCATGCACAATGGCTTTAGTATTTAAATGTGTTCCTTTTTATTGCTGAATCCACTGAGGTAGTGAACTGTATCTCTGTGGGGCTGCTTGTGTGCTGGAAATGCTGGAATACTGTCCTGGGAACCATACTTTAAGCACCACACAGGCATCTCCTAACCAAAGCCATTTTGCCACCATACATGTGTTGGGGTGATATAGTTCAATTATTTTCCAGCTTTAAGGCATATACGAGGTCTTAGAATTGAGAGTGAAATCAGAGAGCAAGTTAGGAAAACATAATCACTTGAGGCACGTTGGTGATCAACAAATTGATTTTTTTTTTTTTCTTGCTGTTCGGTAGGAGAGAACACATTTACAAACTATTCACTAATTCCAGTTGTTTTTTTTCCTGAAATTGTGTCAACAGGTTCTCTATCCACAGCATGGTTATTATTCATGTATTTCAAGGCTATAAGTACAAAAAAAAAAAAAAGGATAAAGGATAATAATGAAATTATAATAAATATAATAATGAAAAAAACATATATAGCTCAGAATATAGGTGGCCTAATTTAAAGCATTGCTACTGTGCTGCAGAGGGATTACTGGTCCACTGTTTTGCTTTGTCACATGTCTGATGGTCTCAGAACCTTTTATGATTTTGGGTGTATCTAAGGTTTGCTTGATGATTTTTTTTTAAGTAATTAATTTATTATTTGTTAAAATTCACTTGGTCTTTTAGACTGCTATCTTTTAGAATTGCATAAATAGAAGGATTCTGATCCATGACATGTCCCCAGCTTGCTCAAGTAAAAGATGATTGTTATTCACAGCTAAAAATTGAGGTAATGCTGGAAGTTTTGTGGGGTTTTTCCTAAAGTGTGAAAGCACTATTTTAACTATATTTTTGTTTCTCCAACCATATCACCTCTGTGTCATTCTAAACCTTGGCTTAATTCTGCTTTAACCAGGTTTTTCAGAATCTTTTTATTGGGACAGGTAATTTGATCTTAAATGCTTAGTATTAAAGTGCAGTTGTTGTTGTTGTTGTTAAGTGCCGTCGAGTCGTTTCCGACTCATAGCGACCCCATGCACAGCAGAACGAAACACTGCCCGATCCCGCAC
>NW_006921657.1:11366149-11368532 GCF_000298275.1 Orycteropus afer afer
GTAGAACCAAGCAATGTGAATTCCTTGACAACCTCAATCTTCTCTCCATTGATTGTGATGCTGCTCATTGGTCCAGTTGTGAGGATTTTTGTTTTCTTTAAATGGGAGCCTCAGCAGAAGGTGAGTGGGATGGTTTGATCCTCAGTGATTCAAAGCTCCACATTTGCTAGTGTATTACTGTATATTTGACTAATATTTCAGGAGAGAAACCAAGCTTGATATAACTCCAGCAGGGAGAAAGGTCAGGAATGTGAGCCCAACACAGGGAATAAATAGAAGTGCTCCTTATGTCATTGCAGAAATATTACTATACTGCCACATCTACAGAGCAGATGTCAGGTACCTATTTAATAGGCATCGAAATAACAGCTCAAGTTCAAAGCATGTTACAGTAAAAATTAGAAAAAAAATTCTGTTAAACATTGAAAATGTGTGACAGATAGTACTCTACCACTAAAGAAAAAAAAAATTTAATATGTCTGACTCTACTTTCCCTTCTATAAAATATATTGCTGTTGTTAGGTGTCACTGAATCAGTTCTGACTTACGTACAACAGAATGGAACACTGCCTGGTCCAGCATCATCCTCACAATGGTTATGCTTAAGCCCATTATTGTAGCCACTGTTTCAATCCACCACTTCGAGAGCCTTCCCCTTTTTCACTGACCCACTACCAACAATGATGTCCTTCTCCAGGAACTGGTCCCTCCTGATAACATGTCCCACCTGGGTGAGACAAAGCCTCACCATTCTTTCTTCTAAGGAGCATTCAGGCTGTATTTCTTCTATAAAATATAAATAATAATATTATACTTTAGAAAGTATCTTACTATAGTAGGTCAGAATATATATACAGAGCGTAACACTGCTTGTGAGATATAGTAGATACTTGAAAATTAGAGATAATTATTATTTAGACAAGTTTATTTAAGCTAAAAATCCCTGTAAGCCAATTTCTTGGTAGCAATTTTGGGACATTAAAAGGCTGTGCCATAGAATTATTACTGGGCATGCAGCACTGAGAGATTATAAAACCTAACTCTCAAATCAGCTCTATCATGAATCTGCTGTTGAATTTTGGTGAGCTTTTGCTTCAGTTACCATATTTATATAATGAAGTGATTTCTGTACATATTTACTAAGATTCTTTTGTCTTTCCCATAAGTTTTGTAAAATATTGGCCATGCCTTTTCTTGTAAACTCAGAAATAATATTTTTATCTGCTTTTATAAATTGAACTTTTTCAACCTATAAAATCTTGGAGAGTGGACAGGGAATATTCTTTTAAGTAGAGACACATCCCAAATTGAGGCATAATGTTTGAAAACCATCCCCAGTTATGCTGTGTATCAATTTTAACATCTTTCATCTGCACCTCTCCAGCAGCAATTGTTCAGGGAGAGCTGCAGAGCTAATAGTAAGTATCCAGTCTTCATCTGAATACTGGTTATTCAGGTATGTAGATACATTCTAACTGGTAGGTGAATAGTTCCTGGCCTCCTGTCCCTTGCCCCTAAATGCTTCCTGCTGATGCCAGTGTTGGTGCCAAGACACTCCTGCTTATCACATATTTTGAATATCACTTCCCACTTGCATTAACATTTAACTGCTTCATGTACAAAAGCAGGCTATATGAACATGAAAATATTTTACTTAGCTATAATACCATAAAGGAGCTCTGGTAGCATAGTGCCTAAGGCACTTGACTGCTAACCAGAAGGCTGGCGGTTCAAACCCACCAGCCACTTCTCGGAAGGAAGATGGGGCAATCTACTTCCGTAGTGATACTGCCTCGGAAACCCAAGGAGGGGTCGCTATGAATCGGGTCCGATTCGACGGCACATAACAACAACAACAACAACATAATACCATAAACCCACAAAAGTCAGTGTCTTCTGTTCTTCCACAGTTAATTATAAGAAACAAGGTCTTGGGTAAATGGAATGTATGCTTACATTGATTTTGCAGGAATAACTGTAAATTCTCAAGAGGTTACATTGATTTAGCAGGAATAATGGTAAATCTATAATTCTTGGCTTCCATATTTTTCATAAGAACAAATGTTTAGTAAGCATATAAGTACACTGATATAGCTAGGAGGGGTATAGGGAGTGTGAACCACACTGGGTGATACTGTCAGAAAGGGTGACACCAAAATTTATTGTCCATAAAATATTTTTGCAGTATTTCAGCAGAAATTTATCACTCTTTATAAAAATATCCTTGTAATTAGTTATAACAACAATATTTTTTATAAGCCCAGCTTACATGTCAACTGCAAAGGGACTGTTTCAAGTGCTGAGGAGCAAGGATATCTCATTGAGGACTAAGGTGCGCCTGACACAAGCCATGATATTTCCAATCGCCTCCTATGCATGTGAG
>NW_006921657.1:11368827-11400196 GCF_000298275.1 Orycteropus afer afer
TCAAGTATAGCAGGGATTGTGGGGCTGGCGCGGGATCAGGCAGTGTTTCGTTCTGCTGTGCATGGGGTCACTATGAGTCAGAAACGACTCGACGGTACTTAACAACAACAACAAGCTTACATGTATCAATATATCTACAATGCTAAAACTTAGCTAATTTAATTTTTGAACCTTCTCATGTGCTCTGGGCAGAACTGTCATTAATACCCAGTTACAATGATGCTTCAAATCACGTGGTTTTGTCTCTACGCACTGCAAACACACATACTGTTGTTTTCCTTGCTGCCAGATTTATTTATTTATTTTTATTATGATTTGGGTGAAAATTTACAGAGCAAATTCACTTCATATAGCAGTTCACATATACTTTGTCTCATGACATTGACTACAATTTACCACAATGCAGCAGCTCCCCTCCCACTTCCTCCTGACAGTCGCCTCTTCCCTGTGTCCATCCCTCCATGGACCCCTGCCCCCTGAGCTATCTCCCTGTGCATAAACAGCTCTTCTTCTTCCCATGATTGTTCTCTCCAAGGAGTATATCTACCTCAGGTAAATGTTCAACTCCTATGTCTGTCTTTTGTTTGGCTGGAAGCCACAGTGTGGGTTCAATTCCAGACCTGAAGGGCAGCTAGGGGCCATAGTATCAGTGGTTCCACCAAGCTCTAGCAGATCAACAAACCTGGTCCCCCTTTTTTTTTCTTGCTGCCAGATTTTTATAGTCACTGTTGTTGTTGTTGTTATGTGCTGTCGAGTCAACCCTGACTCATAGCGACCCCTCCTTGGGTTTCCGAGGCAGTATCACTACGGAAGTAGGATTGCCCAACCTTCCTTCCGAGGAGTGGCTGGTGGGTTTGAACCACCAGCCTTCTGGTGAGCAGGCAAGTGTCTTAGCCACTATGCTACCAGAGCTCCCTTATAGTCACTAATTTTGTCAAATTTTTCTGGTGTTTTAGCTACAGTATTGTATTGTGGTAATCAGTATTTTTGAACCTATATAAATAACTTTTTGAGAATGAAGTAGTCATTAAAGGAAAAGGAGAAAAATTTTTTAAAAAAAGACATCTGTTCAGTTACTAATAATGTTGTCACAAAACCAAAAAGCCAAACCAAGCTGGAACATAGTAAATTACTTAGTATGGCTTTTCTACCCATAAGTCATTGTAAATTCAGTGGTGGAATGAGCAACTGAAGAGCTCCTGATTGTAAATGCTGTCCACCTGGGTTATTTCTGTTGGGCGTGGCACACGTAATGTTATGGGAGGCTCTCTCTCAGGTGCTTAGAATTCTGTTGTTATGATTGGTTGGTTTGGCCACTTTGGGGTTCAAAAGAAGGCCTCCTATAGGCAGAACTCTCTCTGACTGCTGGTTGAGGAAGATGTGCTGCTGAAAGAGACACGTGCTGCTGGGAAAGAGACGCAAGAAACACACGTTGCTGAGTAAGACACTGAGGGACATACACTGCTGGGGGAGAGACTGTGAGAGACTTGGCTGAGAGATGGTGGGCTGGAAGAGAGACTGAGCATTTTTTCCTGAACTTGAATTGTAGCCTGGTTCTTCCCTAATAAACCCCGTAATCTGTGAGTTCTGTGTGGTCACTGCAGCGAATTATCGAACCCAGGAGAGAGGTGGTGGGTGCTTTGGGAGGAACGGTGGGAGAAAGGGCTGGAGGGAGGCAGCATGTCTGGCCTGGCAGAAATAGGCCTTGGGCTATTGATGGTGATTCTGTCTGGCTCTTGTGGGATTAGAGGAGGTCAGAACATGTGGCCTCCTTGTCCTTTTTGCACAAGCAAACAAAAACAAACTCATTGCCTTCGAGTCAATTCTGACTCATAGTGACCCTATAGGACAGAGAAGAACTGCCTCATACAGTTTTCAAAGCTGTAAATCTTTAGGGAAGCAGATTGTCTCCTCTTTCTCCCACTGATTGAGTGGTGGTTTTGAACCACCAGCTTCTTTTCAGCAGCCCAATGTTTTAATCACAGCACCACTAGAGTTCCCTATGTTGTAACTAATAATGTTGTAATTCAATGTAGAAAGATTTTACAAAGCAATTTTGCTATTAGTATTCATATAATTTAATATTCCATTTAAGCAATTTATAACTGTATTTATCACATACTATTTTGTGGTTAAAATTGATAATCAACATTACTAAGGATTCTGTATGGTCTGATGTAGGAGAAAGTCCATGGCAGGTGGGTGTTTACACTGCACTGGGTGACACCAACTCTAGTGATGTTGCTGTATAAATAGAGAAAAAAGACATGCTTTATTTATAAAATGGTAGAAAAGGGTTTTCTAAGGCACTTATAACACCATGTCACTTATAAATGATTCCACTACACTACAAACATTCTTATTACACATGATTCACACTGAGTTGGCTGACACCACCCTAAAATCAGAAGCAAAAACATCAAGTTTTGTTTTTTAATGTATACGTGAGTGTGAAAGAGTATCCTATGTAAATTATTTGGGATGGTTCCTTAATGGTTGCTAGTGTGGTTCCTCAAATAGAGTATTTGTGTCTCTCTCTCTCTCTTTTTCAAACCTGTGAAGTTTTTGCTGCATAGGGTTAAATCTGTATTTTATGCTCCATGATTTCTAGCTAGTTCATTATGTTCTGTTTCACAGAGGTTGATGGAAGGAGGAGTTAATATCCTCAGCTTTCTAATAGCAGATGCTGAAAAGAATCACGCTTGTCTCTAATGGCACCGGCTCTCTAAGCCACACTGCAAGAAATATTATAGCCAACAGAGAGTTTCATTTTCAGTTTAGACACCCGTTATTTGATGTTTACAGGCCATTCCTAATTCTGAGTCCAGAATTTATGGTTTGTTCTGATGATTATCATCACAGCAATCTCCAGGAACTCGGCTATGCTTCATCAGGAGCTTTGTGCTTCTTTATCAGTCTTCCCTGACGTCGGGAACTGATATATAACACCACGTCCAAATCACCCGGGCTCCGGCAGGCTTGCTTTACGACTCCCCAGATGTCCGTCTCTTCTGGTGGGTAGGCCAGTCTGCACAGTCTCTGTGAGGGAGAAAGTTGGCTCTTGGGAAAGAGGAAACATCATTAAAAATATAAAAGCCTAACCATTTAAGACTCCAAAATCCTCTGAATCATCTAGATGGTATCATTGAAGTTAAATTTACTGAGTTTTGCTCAGTGCTAAATAATGATGAAACATAGGTGTTCTCTAGTTTGCCTCACAAGCCTAAGATCAAGAGTATTGTACAAATCTCTTCATGTGACAGTAAAAGAGTGGCAGTAACTGCTTCAAATTCATAAGCACATTTCAAGTGGTTATTTTATAGTTTGTCTTTTTGAATAGAAAGTATTTCGTTTTTTCTCTCAGATACCTGGGTGTTCTCCAGACTCTGTTCGATAGGATTAATTAAAGCTTACTGAAGGACTGTGGAATTAGCACATTCATTGTCTATAGAAGACTCACTTAATGAAACTGCAGTTTTGGAAGTATGTGGTGGCACATGCATCTATTGCACACCCAGCAGCCTAAATGATATTTCATTTTAAAACTTGCTGATTGGACTAAGAGTGATAATTTCTTTTGCCACCACTTCCTGCCTACTTTTAGGCTTTTGTTGTGGTGTGTCACTTGTCCCTCCTTCCTTCCAGGGGAACTAGGACAAACAAAACTAGACAAGAGACTGGGCTTGGTCAAAAAAGGCCTAAATTAAAGACCAATCATTAGACATCCCAGTTAATTGGCCTAATAAAGTGTTTAGAGCTTCTGCTTACTTCCTAGTTTGTTGTGTAGTGCCTGCGGTTTTAAAAGCTTGCAAGCAGCCATCCAAGGCACAACAGTTGGTTTCTATTTGTAGTTGGTTTCTATCTGTTTGCCTGGAGCAACAAAAAAAGAAGGAGTGTCAGGGATGTTGTTGTTGTTGTTGTTATGGTCATCGAGTTGCCCCGACTCATGTCGACCCCTCCTTCGGTTTCCGAGGCATCATCACTATGGAAGTAGATTGCCCCCATCTTTGTGCCGAGGAGGGTTTGAATCGCCAGCCTTCTGGTTAGCAGTCAATCATGCAATAGGAGGAGGAAATAGAATGTGTGGCTAATTGTCTCTGAACAACTGCTTCCTTTGCCAGAAGACCACAAGAACTGGATTGTTCCCAGGTAACATCACTGAATATTCTGATCAAAAATTCTATGGAGAAATCTTGACCAAAAGGAACAAAATGTAGAACAGAATTTCAAATTCTTGTGGAATTTAGATTTTCTACTGCCATAAAATAATCTTCAAAGCTTAAACCAAAAATATCTTCTGAAATCTTCTTAAAACCAAATAATAGTTTAGTTTAACTAGTAAAGAATGTCTGCTTTGAGCATTGTGTGCTTTTAAGATATGTTTACATGGGATCAAATTGATAGAAGCAACTCAAAAGATTAGATAGGAACCTTAGAGGGCATGAATTTATGCTAATGAGGAAGAAGCAACTCAGAAAAGGAGGGTGAGAATTGTTGCACAACTTAAAGAATTGCAATCAATGTCACTGAAATGTACATGTAGAAACTTGAATTTGTGTCTGTTTGGCTGTGTACGTTCTCAAAAAGAAAAATTCAAATAAATTATTAAAAATATTTCTGCACTTCCCTAAGAACTCACCTTCTGCAAGTGACAGTGTGAGGTAAAGAATTGCTTTCACTAAAGTAATTTGGCCTTTGTTCTTGTTTCCTGAGATAAACCTTAGAATTTCTTGAATAACGGAGGAATCTTTGTTATCTAAGACCTTGGGACAATACTTCAGGGTTTGTGCAAATGAGTGTATGTGTTTTTTTTTTTTTGGGGGGGGGTGGACATGTATGAAAGACAATTATTTGGCCTTGATATCATCTGACTTAAATGATGGGGAGCATAATCCAATCAATCACGTCTTAGCAGTGAGTTTCCAACAAAGGGTCTGGACATAGAAGCTCCATTGTCTTCCTGGTTGGTCATGCATGTGGACACTAGCTTGACTCTTTTGGGGACATGAGGACTCTGTTGGGAACTCTCTCTTCCCCCTTGATATTACCCTATGTATCTTTGTTTCTTTCTTTCTTTTTTTTTTCCTATAATAAAACTGTAATTGTAAGTATGGCTCTTTTTGAGTTCTGTGAGTTATTTAATACGGAAGGTTGGGCAATCTACTTCTGTAGTGATACCACCTCGGAAACCCAAGGAGGGGTCGCTATGAGTCAGATCCAACTTGAAGGCAGTGAGTCAGGTTGAATAATTTACTAGAACAACTGAGGGAGTAGTAAAAGCTAGCAGATCAGAAGTGAGAGGGCTATGAACACCTGACCTTATGACTGACATCCTGAAAGAGGAGGAGGACCCCTCTAAATTTGTAGCCAAAAGATCAGACATTAGGGTGTCATCTGAACTCCCAAACTTACAGCTGGCATCTGAAGTCTTAGGTCTACTTGGCAGTCTGAAGGATGGTGGCATTAAACTTGTGAGCTCTGACCTAGCTCTGGGGTGTTGAGAGTCAGAGAAAGAAAGAGGTACCTCATGGGCAGGTGGAATCAGAATTAAACAGAAAACGGAAAGTGAGGGTTTGCTATATCCTCATAGTTGGTGTCAGAAAAGGTAGATAACTGATTTGAGATTTATCCACTCAGAGGGAGAGACAGAGACAGAAAGAAAATGAAGGAGAAACCCACCAGAGACAGGGCCTTGAATGAGTCCTCCCTGCCTTCTATCCAACCTTACTGGATCAATTGCTCCTCCTTGAGGGGCCAAGGAATCAGGATTCATCCAACAGTATTTTCCTTTTTGGGAGAGAAATAAAAATACTCTTTCTACAGAGAAACACCACCAGGAGGCAAAAAAGGACTCCCAATGGTAATGTTTGGTACACAGTGATGGGATTTCATCTCTAGAAAGGATTCCATGAGGTCTGTTCCTTCCTTTATTTTATAGAAAAAGAAACTTAGACCTATGAAGACTGTGATTTTCCCAAGTTCACATGTCTAGGGACTAGAAAAGTTAAGACTTACACACTCTCTTTTCTGACTCACTAAATAGAACTCTTTTCTCCACATCATGTCCTGAAGGAAAAGAAGAAACTTAGAAAGATGTATTTAGGATTAGTCTTAGAACTATCATTTTCACTAGAAAAGGATGTTTTTGAAGTTATATCGGAATTTTAGATTTCCATCATCATTTTAGCAGGTGCCAAGTGAGTGTGGGACAACACTCTTAAGTTTCATCCGTTGCCTTTTGGTCCCTTTCTTTCTACTTGACTGATTTGAACACTATTCTCAGTCCTGTCCTCAGTGGAGGGGCAATAGTCTAGATATTTCTTAACAAATTCCCTCTTCCTTCCAACCTTTCCCAATAAAAACATGTGCAAAATGTGGGATGTTTCCCATACAACTTTGGGAATTTAAGATTAATGTAACAAGAATATAATAAATAAATAAAATTGATGTAACAAGGATATTGAAAATACAGATAAAATGAAACAATTACATTCTTATCTCTCATGGGCCCATAAATTTTATTATTAGTTTTTTCCCTAAACCTGGATGATAATTCAAGCACTTCCAATACTTTTCTAGTTATTCCTAGTTCCTCTGTTTCACTCCCTCTCTTTCTTTCTTTCTTTCTTTCTTTCTCTTCCTTCCTTCTCTCTTCCCTCCCTCCCTCCCTCCCTCCCTCCCTCCCTTTCTTTCCTTTCTTCCTTCCTTCTTTCCTTCCTATCCCTCTCTGGGGTGGAACCAGGGAAAGACAGACAGATAAGGGGAGGAGAAAAGTTCTTGCTGGATTTCTGGGTGTTAAAAGCTAACTTTTCTTTTGGACTTGCTGTTAAGTCCCAACAAAAGAAAACATGACACACCAGGCAAGTGATTTGAGGAGGGTGTATTACAGAGCTTATTTCATGTGTGTGGGAAAATTTTAATGGAACCAGCAAGGAATTCCACAGGATCTTAAGTCAAAAACTGCAGGGAGCCCTGACCACTCTTAGGGCCTGAAGGAACAAAGGTAGGAGTGGTTCCTGCTGCCTGAAAGGTATCTATATGAAATCGGCAGCCTAACAAGAGCTGTGGTCTTTGTGGAAGGACATAGTTAACTTGTAGCAACCCCACATAAAGGCTACCAGAAAATACATAACCCCACCTTGCTTTATCAGACACACCTGAAAGTACAGAATAAAAGATTATCTTTATGAAATCTGGGGAATGGGAGCAAAGATAATGATTAAAAAAAAAAAAAAAAAAAAAAGGTTGGTAAAAGGATTCAGAGAGGCATATATGGCACAGATGAGTTCATGGATTCCTTGGAGATACCCATCTCCCCTTGATATGAGTGACGTCTTTTCTCGTAGTTTAGTCTAGAAAACCAGCAGTCTCTACAACTCCTCTCAGCTTGGCTATTTTTGCTATTTAGTCAATAAATCAAAAAACCAAACTCATAGCCATCAAGTCATTTCTGACTCAGCAACCCTTTGGGTTTCCAAGGCAGTAAATCTTTACGGAAGTAGATTGCTCAGTCTTCCTTTTGCAGAGTGGCTGGTGGGTTTGAACCGCTAATCTTCTGGTTAGCAGTCAGATGCCTTAGGCACTACACCGCCAGTCTTGGGCAAAAACCAAGATGACCCAGGCCAGCTCACTTTTACTTGGGTCTCAGAGTTGGCCCATGGAAAATGCTCAAATATTAGACTTTGGCCACCTTTCCTTGTGCTTCTTCATCAGCAATTTGCCAGCTACCTCCCACTGATCAGATTTCTCAGTAGAGATTTTACATTTGTCTATTGAATCACATATCATGCTTACTAAATGGTCGCATTAAAGTGTCTCTTACCAGACTTGCAAGGGTGAGTAGGATGAAATCATAGAACAGCTTTCTCCAAAGAAACCCTCTCTGAAAAAAAATCCTCTGGAGTCTCTGTACACTTTGACTTTTGTCCTTTATTATAGATGTAAATTTCCCAAGTCACTTAGTGGGGGTTTTTATTCTTTCTTTTGAAAATCATCACTGTGTTCTGATACCCCAGTATGAAATACCTGTCCAGCATTCCTTGGTGATATAATTAAAGTAAAAATTAAAGTAATTTAAAGAGAAATAAAGAGTTGCAAATATTGGCTAGGTCTGGGAGTAGAGAAGAAGGGAGGGAATATTTTCCAGCAGGAGCCATTGGTGCCTCTCAAGTTACACTATGCAGATCAGTATTTATTCTGAATGCATATAAGTTAGATCCTGTGTATGAGGTTTTGTTCTCTTAAAATGTATGCACAAATCAAGTTTTATAACAAATAATACATTCAATAAGCTAAGAAGACTTGCTATAATAGAGAATGTATTTAGGCACTCTATTATAAAGGAAATTACCTACTAATTTATCTTAAAGGAAACTTACTTTTTCATATGCCAACTTTCTTTAAAGTGAACCTATCTGGATTTTACTTTTCCCTGTGCCAGAGGATCAGAAGCTCCTTTGAGTTATGAACCTTGAAAATGCTAAATGATAGAAAGTGTTTTAATCAGTAAAGAATAGATCCATTTACTCTGACTTTATAGTGTTAAACATGTCTGCGGGACACCGATTACAGTCAATAGTAAAGTGGAACCATTAAGCAGAATGGTAGATATCTATCTGTCCTATACTTATTAGGTATAAGCTATGAAATTATTTTGTTAGATACCCTTATCATTCAAATTCCATTAAGCCCACTGTTGGCTGAAGTTTGACATACTGAGTGTTATTAAACTATAATAACCTGACTTAGGAAACAAAAGGAGCAGGGATTAAACTAAAACGAGGGGGATGACAAGATAAAAAATTTAACAAGATCAATGGTACCTTAATTCTCTATCTCACACAACATGGTAAGGACAGAATATTTGCTAGAGAACAAGTTTTATTTAAAAGATAAAAAATTATTTATTTGGCTTATGTGTTTAATGCTATATTTGCTTATTAGCTTCTGGTAGCAGTTTTGTATAATATAGAAAAAGTTTTTGGTATAGTAGGTCACAGTATAATTGACAGAGTAAACTACTCCACTCTCTATTTTCTTAGTGTACTCTGTTTTTTTTTTTTCCTGTGATAGGAACTCTCCTGGACCTGGCTTCTGGGTCTGGCATCACAATACAAAGAGGATTTCTAGAATGAGCCAGATCTCATTTTGAAATGGGCCAGCAACTTCTGATGATGGCTCAATAAAGGGATTTTGGAAATTGAAGTATCTGTAAAGACATAATGTACAGTTTAACCATTAAGTGATATTAGAGGATTTGTGAATTTTGGCTTAGACAGCTTTATTTTGCTTATAGTGATAGTCATGAGTAAGAATTGACTCGATAGGAGTGGTTTTGGGGGGACGGTCTTAAAGATTACACTATTTTAGGGCCCGATGTCCTATGTAACAAGATATCTACAGTATTTTTTTAGGACCACAGGAAATCCCTATCAGACAGATCTATATCATGTCTCATATGCTCATTCTTCACTTACCCATTTTTTTTTTAAAGAAGATAATTCAAATCAATAAATACTGGACATCTATTACATCCAGGCACTGATAGGGTTAAAGCAGTAAATAAAATAGTTATGCTCTCTACACTGAAGGATCTTGTTAAATGTTAATTACATTGCCACTTATATTCTACATGCTTTATGTACATTAATGAGCTCTGGTGGGGCAGTGTGTAAGGCATTTGACTGCTAATCAGAAGGCTGGTGGTTCAAACTTAACAGCTGCTCTGTGGGAGGAAGATGTGGCATTCTACTTCCATAAAGAGTTACAACCTTGGAAACCCAAAAAGGGGAGCTACAAGTCAGAATAGACTCAATGGCAATGGAGTGGAATTTTATGTTTATTATCTCATCTAATTTTCACAATAATCCCATAAGTGAGGTATTGTAATCCCTATCCTATAGATGAAGAGACTGAAGCTTAGCTTCAGTAACTTGTATGTGGTCACTTTGTTAGTAAATCTCAAAAGTAAGATTTGAAGCACATCTGTCAGATACTAATATGTCAACTTTTAATAGCAATTTAAAACAAATGCCACTTGAAATGCAGTGAAACTGATGTGAAATGTCCTGGATAGGCTGAGACAATAAGTCCAGTTTCAAAAGCAGAAAAATTATTTTAAACTTCATTAATCTATAATGCCACAATTGGCTTACTTAGTTAATTTGATTGCAAAATTAGGTAGAATTCTTGTTACTTTGATCTCCAAAGTTATATATTTACCCAAACAGTTAAATTCAGCAAAGACACATACATTGGTCATAGACTGTGGAACTGAGGGAAAGTTCTATTGTGTCAAATAAAAATGTTCTTATCATGTTAAAAAAAATTGATAAGAATAACTACTAAATAAAGCTATCATTTTATAAAAGGACAAAAACTTCATCGTTGAAAAAAATGGAAATATTCTCAGATTAAAAGACAATCCTTAAGGTTTAATAGCACTCTATCATCCATAGGTTTATATTTTCACTGCATAAGTCTTGACACAAGTAAATAGTAGACAAATTATTAGTAAAAATTAATGTACACAATATCATTTGACCCTGCCCTGGACCTAAGAAAACTCTTTGATTTTGAACACTTTCTTCATTTAATAGTAACCATAGCATGATTCATAGGAAGAGTCACTGACCTAGGAACTGGTAAGATCTGAACCCATTAAAGCATGGATCTCAGCTTGTTGTTGTTAGGTGCCATCGAGTTGTCTCTGACTCATAGTGACCCTGTGCACAGCAGAATGAAACACTGCCCAGTCTTGTGCCAGCCTCACAATCCTTGCTATACCTGAGCCCATTGTTGCAGTCACTGTGTCTATCCATCTTGTTGAGGGCCTTCCCCTTCTTTGTTGACCTTCCACTTTACCAAGCATGATATCCTTCTGCAGGGAATGGTTCCTTCTGACAACATGACCAAAGTAGGTCATGGGTATTCTCAATGGGTATTCCATCAATTCCTGGAGCCTTGTTCTTCTCCATTTCCTTCAGTGCAGCTTTGACTTCTTCCTTCAATACCATTGGTTCTTGATCATATGCCACCTCCTGAAATGGATAAACATTGACCAGCTCTTTTTGGTACAGTGACTCTGTATTCCTTCCATCTTCCTTGATGCTTCCTACATCATTCAATATTTTGCCCATAGAATCTCTCAATATTGCAACTCAAGGCTTATTTTTTTTCCTCAGTTCTTTCAACTTAAGAAATGCCAATCATGTTCTTCCCTTTTGGGTTTTCCAACTCCAGGTCTTTGCACATTTCATTATATCAATTGTCTTTGTCTGCTAGAGCTGCTTTTTGAAATCTTCTGTTCAGCTCTTTTATCTTGTCATTTCTTCCATTTGCTTTAGCCATTCTCTACTCAAGGGCAAGTTTCAGAGTCTCTTCTGACATCCATTTTAGTCCTTTCTTCCTTTCTTGTATTTTTAATGACCTCTTGCTCTCTTTCATGGATGATGTTCTTGATGTCATCACAATTCCTCTGGTTTTCAGTCATTGGTTTCAATTAATCAGATCTAGTCTTTAAATGGTCTCTAAATTCAGGAGAGTTATTATCAAGGCCATGTTTTGGCTCTCATGGACTTGTTTTAACTGTCTTCAACCTCAACTTGAATGTGCATATGAGCAGTTGATGGTCTGTTCAACAGTCAGTTCCTGGCCTTGTACTGGCCAAAGTCATTGAACTTCCCTATCTCCTCTTGCCACAGATGTAGTCAATGTGATTCCTTTGTATTCCATCTGGTGAAGTCCACATATATAGTTGCTTCTTATGTTGTTGAAAAAAGGTATTTGCAATACATAAATCATTGGTCATGCAAAATTCTATCACACCATCTCCAGTGTTATTTCTATCTCCAAGGACATATTTTCTAACTACTGGTAACTGTTATTTGTTTCCAACTTTTGCATTCCAGTCACCAGTGATAATCAACATATCTAGATTGCATGTTTGGTCAATTTCAGACTGCATAAGTTGGTAAAAATCTTCAATTTCCTCATCTTTGGCTTTGGTGGTTGGTGTGTAAATTTGAATAATAGTAGTATTAACTGGACTTCCTTGTAGTTGTATGGATATTATCCTATTACTGACAGCATTGCTTCAGGACAGATCTTGAAACACTCTTTTGTGAGGATGAATGCCACACCATTCCTCTTCAATTGATCATTCCCAGCATAGTAGATCATACAGTAGTCTGATTCAAAATGGCCGAAGCCAGTCCATTTCAGCTCACTAATACCTAGGATATTGATCTTTATGGGAGCTCTGGTAGCGTAGTGCCTAAGGCACTTGACTGCTAACCAGAAGGCTAGTGGTTCAAACCCACCAGCCACTTCTTGGAAGGAAGATGGAGCAATTTACTTCCATAGTGATATTGGGGTCACTACGAGTCGGGTTCAACTCGACGGCACATGACAACAACAACTAACAACATTGATCTTTATGGGTTATTTCACTTTTGACTACTTCCAATTTTCCTAGATTCACACTTTGTACATTCCATGTTCTAATTATTAATGGAAGTTTGCATCTGTTTCTACTCATTTTGAGTTGTGCCATATCAGCCAGTAGAGGTCCCAAAAGCTGTATTCTATCCATATCGTTAATGTCATTTCTACTCTGAGGAGTCAACTCTTCCCCAGTCAAATTTTGAGTGCCTTCCATGCTGATGGGCTCATCTTCTGGCACTATATCAGACAATGTTTCAGGGCTATTCATAGAGTTTTCCAGTAATAAATTAGACTGTGTTTCACTGCTACTCATAAGGTTTTCACTGGCCAGTCTTTGAGAAGTGGATGGCTACTTCTTTCTTCTGAGTCTGTCTTGGCCCAGAAACTCTGCTGAAACCTGTCCACCATGGGTAACTCTGCTGGCATTTTGCAACACCACTGGTATAGCCTCCAGCTTCACAGCAACATGTAAGCCGCCACAGGAAGACAAACTGACAGACAAGTTTGTCTCCCTTAGTTGTTCTTAACCCCTCTATACCTGCCTATCTTGGCCTTAAAATAGAGCCGCCCCCAAGCTAAAAGCAGCCCCTAAGCCCCAGGCCCACCTACCTCAGGCCCCAGCCTTACTATAGAGTCACCCCCAAGTGAAAAGTAGCCTTCAAGCCCCAGGCATGCCTTCCTCGGGGCCCCAGCCTTAATATGGTGCCACACTGAAGTGAAAAGCAGCCTCCAGGCCTCAGCAAGTCTCAGCAAGTCTCATGGATCTCAGCAAGTTTAGTTTAATGCTAAATCAATGAAATTAATAACTCTGTCTTAAATTTCTCATGATTGAGAGCAGTTATTTCCAAAGTTTGCTAGGCTTGAGCAGACAGCAAATAGCTCTAGCAAGATGAAAAGAAAACTGGGAGGCAGGGATTGAGGTATATTATCAAATATACAGTAAATAGCTTGAAATGTAAATAGCGAAAGAGCCAGTGATTGCAAGAAACAAAGTGTCAGGTTAATCCTGACTTTTCCAGTCCCTCAGTTACCTGTTGGTCACCCACTGGGATGGATCTATGCATCTACACATACAGAGATATATGGCCAATTCTCCATGGCAACCTCTTTTAAAGGGAAAGCTGTGGTTTATATCCATCTCTGGGATTTAAGCAGGTAAGTAACATCACCAATAAAGTGATTTTATTTTTACTGCACTGCAAACCCACACATATATCTTTTATGTTTGGTTCATATCAGTTGAAATTCTGTGGTCTGGAATAAACATCTTTGGTCTGAGAACTGGCAATAGGCTGGAGCATCGTGTTTGAAGTACTTGACTAGACACTTCCTGGACTATTTATCAACACAGAACTCCAGCATCATATAATGTTAGACCTCGTAGAGACTCTAGAGACCATTTAGTACAGTGGCTCCTATAGATGTGGAGACTAAGGACAGAAGAGGTGATTCAACTTAGTTGGAGTCACCCAATGAGCTGAGTCACCTGTGTTTTCTGATCTACTAATTAGGTTTCATCCACCTACCAAGTTCATGTTATATCCTGTTGGAGAGAATAATGATACCTATCTTTGAACAAAAACACTGATTAAATGGAATATTTGAAAGCTAGAAGGATAAATGCTAGTTAATTTTATTAAAAATATAAATGTTAATTGTATTACTAGAAACAGTTTGAATATTATTTACTATTAATAAAAGCATGGTTAACCACCATTCTTTCATTTGTTCATTTATTCATAGCCATTAACTGAGTGCCAGACACAATAGTAGATACAAGATAATAGAGTCAAGAGTTGACAAATTAAAAGGTGAGGCCCGGTGTCAGTGAAAGATGTAAAACATCTCACGGACATTATAACTGAAATGTATAGAGAGATTGTAGAAACACAAATGAGAGGGGTTTTTGTTTGTGGGTTTGCTTGCTTGTTTGTTTTGTTTTTTTGATGTGGAGTTGTGTAGAGTCAGAAAGGTCATATAGAGTATGAGGCACTTGAACTGAACCACAAATTATGAGTTAAGTATTTTCCAGCTGAATGAGATGAAATGAGAACATTCTAGGCTAAGGAATCTGGTTTTGGAAAAGCAGAGAGAAATCAAACAACTGAAGTAGTTCAGGAAATGTGAGTATTTCTAACAATGGAGACACTAATGACAAGTATAATAATAATTGCTAACATCTCTTGAGCACTTAAAAGTTGTCGTTCCTTGTACAACTTTTATTTCCTTACATTATCTCTGTAATATAGGTGCTATATTGTCTCCATTTTCATAGATAAGGAAGCTAAGACCTCCCAAGATTAAGTAACTTGTCTAAAGATGTATAATGATCAAGTGATGGAGACCAGATTCAAACACAGTTCTGTCTGGTTCCAGACTCTTCTGTGCTATTCTCCTCATTATCGTATTTAAAAATAAATTTATATTTTCTAAAAAGTATAAATATGAATTTGGGTTTAAATTATAACACATTCAATTAGTTACAATGTTGTGGATTAAGCCTGTGACTAGGCTCAGCTCAACCTCACCTTACCGTTTAATACGTGTCGTCTTGGGGAAACATAATTGAAATGATTGAGTTTCAATGACTTCATATGCAAAATTGTGAAGAGTTATCATGAATATCACATGAGACAATGCATGCAAAGGACCTTTCCAAGTACCTAGTACATGGTAGGCATTTCAAATGTTGATTCCCTGTAAAAGTCCTACTTTATCCCACAGGTACCTGGGCATAACAATTTATTTTTTTTCGAACAATACAAAATAGTTCTATACAGTTACAGTCTTCAGCCTTTTGCTGATTATTTTTCTTCCTGTAGTTATTAATTTTTTGCACTTATTTTTGCATCTGTACTTGCATATATGTAAGTCCTTCTAATAAACTTCTTTTGAAAGCTTCATTTCAAATATTAGAATTATTTAAAAATAATTTTTAGTTTTGTTTCACAGATGATAGTTTGAAAAGATTTTTAATCATGCCTCATCAAGGTGTTGTTCTAATATTCCATTTAGTACAGTGGCTTTCTAGAATTAGAAATTTCATTGTTTCATGCTTGTTTTCTGTGCATCTTTCATGGCTGAAAAATGTGGACTAGAATCTGTGCCTCTGCTACGTGATGAGAGTAAAGTATTTTTAAAGCTATTTCTGCAGAGAAGAACTAAGGTTAAGGGCATCATCATTCATCTTTATCATGAAATAAAGATTTCCCACTAAATAGGAAATGTGTCATTTTAAAAGATTGACAAAAATGGCACAATTTGAAAAATAAAAACAAAGCTATAACATAAAACAAAATAAAAAAGTATGTTTTTGCTGTTTAAATCCCATGCAGGACTCTTCTCTGTACTGATAATATTTTCATTTGATTATGAATTAGAAAAATATGTATTTTCTTTAAACCTTGTCCTTTAGTTCTTGAGGCTTCATAGTAATTTTTTTTTTTTTTTGTCAGAACCTTAGCCTTCCTAGTTCATGTATCTCCTTTTAGTTGCACTATTGCACATTTGCATTATACATGTGTGCTTCCAATACATTTTCAATGTCAACTTGATGGCAGTGGGTTTAGTTTTAGTTTTATGCAAGAAATGGTCTTGTAAAAGTAACAAGTAATTCTATAATTCTTCTTTTTAAGGAACATGGCCCTTTTATAGTATTTTGAAGTTAGAGGAGAATGTAGGGACAACTTGGGGCAACCCTTTGTGTTTTAAGGGTGTGGAAGTGTTAAAAATATGGGATTTTCCCAAGATACCCTTATTCACTCTTCCTTTTCTCTGCTCAACAATTCTTTTGAGGTGCAAAGCACTGTGATAGATGCTATGAGGGGTACTATGTATGTAAGTGGTTTCTCTCCCTCAAGGATCTTACAGTCTGTAGTCACAGAGACATATGCAAATAAGCAATTAATTATAGTACAAATACTAATGACAGGTGCACCCCACAAGTTCTTCACCAGTTCCAAAACAAGTCATCATCCTCACATTCACCTGATTTTCAACTGGAAGTGACCATTTCAGTTCACAGCACCATTATCCAAGCAGTTATCACTGTGAAGAACCTGGACAATAGCCTAGATTGCTTCTTTCTGTCACCCCTTAACACTCACCAGTCATCGCACTGCTCAGGTTGTCCATACAGAGTCCTCAAATCTGTTTACTTTGTTTCATTCCAACTGTCATTGTGTTCGTTTCAACACTTCTCATCTCAATCTGGACTATTACTGCGATCATCTAACTCTTCTATTTGTTTCTGTTTTTAACCTTTTCTAATAAGTAGTGTAGACTTCAGCCAGTTTGATGTATTTGAAATACTGGTAAGATTATGTCATTCACGTGCTTAACTTCCATGTATAATCAAATTCATTTCTTGGTGTGGCAAAGATGGCCAGGGTCTGATGTCCAAGTCTCTCAAAGTTTTTATAGTAGTTACAAAATAATTTTTTTCTACTAGACATGAGCACTGAGGAGGTTGGAAGTTTTTGTCTCTTGCTCACTATTTTTGTTTATCTGAAAAGTAACCTTTATAAAAGTAGGCATTCATTATATGTTTGAATAATTAAATGTATGTTTTTGAATAGTAATGTTTAATAGAACTCTTTGCAATGATGGGAATGTTCTTTCTGTGCTGTCTAATATGATTGCCACTAGGCACATGTGGCTACTGAATACGTAAAATTTAGGATCTGAGGACTTAAAGAAACTGAAGGAATGAAAGGAGTTTGATTTTAAATGATAATTTTTTTATTAATTTAAATTAAAATGGCCATATGTGGCCAAAACCCGAAAACCAAACTCACTGACACTGAGTCGATTCTGACTCATAGCGACCGGTCCTTGGGTTTCTGAGCTGGTGTCTCTAAGAAAGTAGATTGTCCAGTCGCTAGTGGCTACTATTTTGTTAGAAAATTCTCCCCAGCAGAGCCCCAAGAGGAAATATATGGAGCATCCCAGATAGAATAACTTAAGGAAATTTTATTTTATTTATAAAGAGACTTCTTCCAAATGTGTGGGCTGGTTTAGGGATCCATAAGAAAGAGTGAAGTTAACTGTGGTTAGTTGTTATTGTTGTTATGTGCCATAAGTCAGACCCGACTCATAACAACCCCTCCTTGGGTTTCCAAGGCAGTATCATTATGGAAGTAGATTGCCCAAACTTCCTTCCAAGCAGTGGCTGGTGGGTTTGAACCGCCAGCCTCTGGTTAGCAGTCAAGTGCCTTAGGCACTATGCTACCAGAGCTGGGAGGAATAGAAGGACAGATTACATGGAAAGTCTTGCAAATCAGATCACACAGGCTTTGAAAACAGAAGGAATGAGGGCTTTTAAGCAGGACAGGTCTATTTCTTTTTGCTTTATTTATTTTTATGCCATGCAAAAGGAATAAAGAGGCAGAAAATGGTGGATCTCATTGGGGCAATATTAACAATATGCAATAATGATTTAAATGAAATTATGTTGAATGAAGTTCATGCTCAGAACTGTTCTTTTCATCATAATCTTCCCTGAAATTGGTTTGCAGATGAAGAAGATTACAAATATATAAATAAATACACACACACACATACACACACAAACACATATAATCTTCTTCATCTGCAAACCAATTACAAGGAAGATTTTGAGGAATATATATATGCATTTATGAATATATGTGTATATATGAATATATATAATGCAGTGCTCATCCCTGCTTTGTTTTCTCTTGTCTTCCTTCCTTGGATTTCACCATAATTGGTCCCTTTTCCATTAGTAGGACTGTCCTGACTTAATGATACCTTGCATCAAAGTTTTTTCAAGCACTTGAGAAGTAGGCAGGTTCTGATGGTTATCTGTGGTTGTATTTTGATGTCCTGTCCTCCCAGTCCCTTACTTCAGCATACAGCATTCACCTTAAGCCCTAGCTCATTGCTTGATGATTTGTTAAGGCTTTGAAAACAGAAGGAATGAGGGCTTTTAAGCAGGACAGGGCTATTTCTTTTTGCTTTATTTATTTTTATGCCATGCAAAAGGAATAAAGAGGCAGAAAATGGTTTGACTGAAGCCAAATAAATCTGGATAAATGGAGCAAGGACCCAATAAAAAGCTGGAGGTGAAAAAGAAGAAAAGTAGGGGGTGGGGAGAGAAAGTGACGGGAGAAGGGAGAACTTTACATTGCCTGTAATGACAGGGATTGTTTATTATTGCCTAGAGAACAAAATGTCTTTGACCCAATGAAACATTTTAAACTAAGTTTCAGTTTTGGGTAGAAATTAGGAAATCATCTTTATGGTCCTTATTGAATCTTTTCATGCTGTCACTTGTCATCCATTATTAAAGCTTTGTATGCCACTGCTGCTAGCCCTGAGAAGGCTGACATCGTTTAGTTGTTCTGATGAATCACACCGCAGAAGCGAGAGAGCTTTTCCAGCCAATACAGCAGGAGTTTCCCATAGTGCTCTGGAGTGTGTGTGTTGTCTTTCTGTCCCATTCATGCCCCCTTTTGACTATCTCTGCTTTCATGGAGAAGTGGAGAGATAGAAGCAAGAGATGATACTAAATGAAACTGGAGAGTAACAGATAGGTTCTTTCATAAAATTAGAAACTGTCTTATACCCCATAGTATAGCTATTTATGCCATCTCCTTATATAGCTCCAAATTAACTTTTCACAATTCTCCATGACTACCATGGAGAATAGGAGTCCCTGGGTAGTGCAAATGCTGAAGGATCTGGCTACTAACCAAAGTGTGGTGGCTTGAATTCACCCAGAGTCACCTAGAAAGGCCTGGCCATCTACTAAAAGATCACAGCTATTGAACACCCTGTGGAACATCATTCTTTTCTGAAACAAATAGGGTAACTTTGAGTCAGAGTCAATTAGATGACAACTCAGTTGACTTTGGTTTTAGCATGTTGGATCTGTTAAGATAGCCACAAACTTTACCTGGGTTACTTTCACCTGGGTTGCTCCTGTTACACCGACATCCAGAATTTCATTTGTTCTCATTGAAATTGCCTAATTTCAGTCTCTCCTATCTGCCCTCCCTTTCCCCTATTCCCTCACTAGGCATAATATCCATCCTGTGCACATTCCACACTCACTTTCAGAAATACAGTGTGGTAAAGGGCTTAGGTGATTCTACACTATCTCACCCTAGAGGTATCTGGGAATATGTGGGGCCAATTTTTGGTTGTCACAGTGTCTGTAATTGGTATTGGCATTTAGTAGACAGGGGTCTAAGGATACTATGCATCCTGCAGTGGATAGAATGGTCTCAAATTATGGTGATTTTTCCCACATTAAATAGCAGTGACTGCTGCTGAGGAACTCTTGAGGTTCAGGTGGGGGCCAGCAACTTTGGCTAATACAGGCTTTCAGCTGTGCCTTGAGGACTCCCTTATGTTTGTCCAAGCAGAACTGTGCTCTTTTCGCTGGTTGATATTTTGGAAGTAGATTGCCAGGCCTTTCTTCTGAGGTGCCCTTAAAAAAAAACAAAAAACAAACTCACTGCAACTGAGTTGATGCCAACTCATATGGACACCATTGGGTTTCTGAGGCAGTAAATCTTTATGGAAGTAGATTTCTCCACCTTCTTTCCATGCAGTGGCTGGTGGATGGGTGGTTTCACACCTTCAGTTAGCAGCCAAGTGCATTAGAGCTGGATGCTAAAATCATCTCCACAATCTAGTGTGACCCCTTCCTGGCACAAAGTAGGTCCCTAATAAAAATGTCTTTCATTTTTAATCAGGTTGTTAGTTTTTAAACTAGCCTACTCCATTCAATATGTTCTATGTTAGTCACTATAGGGAACAGAAAGAAATTTAAGATATTTTCTAGCATCAACATTCTAATAGTAAGAATGATAAAATAGGTACAGAAACAAAATAAGTTGGAGAATTCAAAATGCTAGTGATACAAGGAGGGATGATAGTTTATTTTTGAGCAGGATTGTTAGGGAACTTTTTTTGGAGAGCTTAAAAGCTTCCTCCCTCCTCCACTTTGGGAAAGGCAGCTGAGTCTCGCTCCTCTCTCTTTGTATTTATTTACTTATTTAAACATTTTATTACTAACAGCAAATTAGTTTTCTCAGTGAATTGTTCTTTGAGAATAGTTCACTGAACACATTGTTCAATGACATTGGTTGCAATTCATGCAATGTGTCAGCACTCTCCCCATTTCCTTCCTGGCTTTTCCGTTACCATTTGCCCAGTTTCCCTGTCCCTCCCTGTTTTTTCATCTTTGCTTTGGGACAAATATTGCCATGTTGATATCATATAATTGATTGTTCTGATGGAATACATTCCTCATGCTGTTTGTTTTACAGCATAATATGTTAATTGGCTGGAAGATGGCCTCTGGGAGTGTTTTCAGCTTCAAATTAGAAGGTTTTCTCAGGGAAAGTCTCAAGGGTTCTTCTACCATCTTTCCAACTAGTCTTTCTCTTCTTTTTTTTTCTTTCATCTTTGAATTTTGTTCTGCTTTTTTTTTTAACCCATTCTCACTGGAACCTTCTATTGTGGTCTTGGTCATAGTGGTTCAGCGGTTGGTAGAAGTAGCAGGCACCATCTATTTCTTCTGGTCTCAGATTAGAGGATGCAATGATTATGTGAGCCATTAGTCCTTTGGACTAATTGCTTCCTTGGGTTTTCATTTTTCTTAGTTCTCCTATGCTCCCAGTGGGAAGTGATCAGTAGTTACTTATTAGATGGTCACTTGCTTTTAAGATCCCAGGTGCTATTCATCAGACTAGGATGTAGAAGATTATTAACTATATTTTCCCAATTGACCTAGATTTCCCTCCATCAGGGAGGGTTTTAAAAGGTGGATTTTGAGGAGATGCTTCCTGAAGTTGGAGGTAAATTCCATAGAAAAGTTTGTAGGAAGACATAGAAAAGTATAGGAAAATAGTCTTACACTACAGTACTGTAAACAATACTTGAGAAGATGTGGCAGAAGTTAAGACTAACAGGGTAGGTAAGGACAAGTGTGGATGGTCTTGAATGTCTTGTGGAAGGAGTCTTTCTGCTTGACGGTATGGATTTATGTATGAGTTTATTCATTGGTGGTAGTGTCTGATAGTGCTGCCTCATGGTCTATATTTTGCCTCAATGTCCTTATCCATGGAGTCCATGCTGTAAACTTTCCCAGTTATCAGTATTTAGAATTGCCTGCCTGATTTTCAAGGTCTCCTCTCAAGAACCCTTTTCAGTGTATTAATTTAAATAGCAGCAATTTTCCTAGAGGTGAATCACATAATGATTTTTTTCAATTTCTTTTATAGTAGATATCACTGAAAAAGTATATGATTAGATTCAATTCAGTTGTCTTCCACAAAAATAATATGTAGAAAATACCAACCAAGGTGACTCTCTTGTGGCTTAATAGACTAAAGATTTAGGTTAAGGATAAAATAGAGAACTTTTCTGCTCTAGGAAAGAAAAGGTATTGTGCATATTATCTTAAAGAGCCAAAAACAGGGTCCAGTTCTTACTTGAAACAATTTGTTCTTGGCATAGTGTCAGCTAAAACTGTGGTCAACTTTTGAAAATTGTGTGAATTTGCACTGCATATTTTATTTAGTGTTCAGCAAAACTCCAATATGGCTCTGAATAACTTACCCAATACATTGTGAAAATGACTTCAGAAACTCCCACAGAAGTTGACAAATTGGGCATCTAATGCTTTTAAGCTAATTGCCTGTTTAGTGGGTAAAGGGTTGACTTTTAAGAATGAAGATCAGCATTTCATGGAGATTATGTTCTGCCTACTGCCCACTAAATACAACCCAACCCTGTATCAGAAATATAACAGAAGCCTTAAAGAAGAAAATAATGTGAACTTTTTTCACCATTCTAGTCTTAAGTGAAGTGCTTATGAATCATGTGCAATATCCTAGCAGTTTTGAAACCAGTTCTTGAATCTTCAAGCTGTTATTTTCAGGAAATTTAGAAAGCAAATTGCTAAGTGATACAGACTATTTTGATACCACTGCTTATGTCATCTATTCTTCCTTCCTTGCAGACTGGAAAAAAGGAAAGGAGTAATACGCTGAATATCGCCATAGACAACATGTGCAAGAAGACAAGAGACCTCCGCAGACAGGTGAAGGAAGAGAGAGTTATGGAGACAAAAACGTACATAGCAAAATGCTTCTTTTGCTGGAATAGTTATTTCTTGTTTATGACCAGTTTAAGTTAATTTATGCGATAGCACAAAAAGAAAAACAAATACACTTACTCCTCACTTAGCAACTCTCTTGTTATCTGACATTTCTCATTGATGGCAATAGTAAAAAAATTATTATCAAACTATTTAGTGCATTAATGACATACATTTCTGGCAGTGATGAATGCTGAGGTGAGAGTAATATTGGCTACAATGGTTAAGCTTTTGTGTCAACCCAGCTGGCCCATGATTCTTGGTAGTTTGGCAGTTATGTAATTTTGTGATCTGATGTGATCATCCTCCATTTTTGCATAATGCTGATTTTTGCATAATGATCTAATCTTTAGAACCCAATCTTGCTGGTGAGGAGTTGGTTGTTTAGTTCTCACATGTACATACCTCTGTTAGGCCAAAGCAAAACCAAGCCACCAACATTTCAGTTAGCAGCTTCCTCCGGGGTGTCAAGCCCTGATGAGACAGCCTAATAAGACAACCGAAGTGACAGAACCTGCCCAGACTGGAAAGTCCCACGCAGTGGCAAACTTCCTCTTCTGAAGCCCCCTCACGCTAATTAAGTACAGACCCATGCTAACAGCTAATTGGACTCCACCGTTTCCTTAGTGTCCCCACTTAGGTCCTCCACAAGACTATAAACCCTCCCCTCCCCAGCCAGGCGGTGCGACTTACCGGGCCCCTCTCAGGGACCCGTGAACCTCGCCCGGGGCCCTCTTGGGGGCCCATAAACCTCACCCGGAAACTCAGAATAAAATCTTCTCTTTAACCTCACTTTTGTGCATCCTCTTCTTCTTACTGTGGCCTTACAACCTCGAACATTTTTGTGGCAAATAAAATAGACAAAAGATTGTGGACTTTAATATCAGACAGAATTCCATTCAAATTCTACTCTGCCTTTATCAGCTCTGTGATCTTGAGCACAGATTTCATCTCTCTGAGTCCATTTTTCACCTATAGAGTGAGATTGATAGTGCATTGTAGGGCTGAGGGGATTAAATAAAATGCCCATCCATGTCTGAAGGAGCTCTGGTAGCATAGTGCATAAAGTACTTGACTGCTAACCAGAAGGCTGGCAGTTCAAACCCACCAGCCACTCCTTGGAAGGAAGGTTGGGCAATCTACTTCCATAGTGATACCACCTCAGAAACCCAAGGAGGGGTTGCTATGAGTTAGGGCTGTCTCGACAGCAAACAACAACAACAACAAAATCCATGCCTGGTATATAGTAAGTTTCTAGGGAATGTTGGTAAGTTAATTTTATTAAAAACTGAATTCATATATGATTGATATAATTGCTATTACTTAATTGTACACATGAAAATTGTTGAATTGACAATTTTTTTACAACAACAACAAAAAAAAAACCTCAAATTTATCATCCAAATGCTTACAGAAAAGTTATAATTCAGAGATCCCATTAATTATCCAATGAGCTCTGTTGGTGCTGTGGTTAAAGCATTGGGCTGCTAACCAAAAGATCAGTGGTTCAAACCCACCAACTTCTCTATGGGAGAAAGATTAGGCAGTCTGTTTCCATAATGATTTATAGGCTTGGAATCCCGATGGAGGTTGCTTCTGATGTTTTTCAGGATACTTCAACATTAGTTTCTGTTTAATTTGAGGCTAATTTTGCACCTTAGGTTATCAGGACCATAGAAACCAGAAAAGATTTCTGCCACAATTCTTCCACAAGTTATTTTTTCTTCCCAGAAATATGGAGGCTAGTTTTCAAGATCTTTGCCTTCCATTCCATCCCTCTATTTAGCTACCAGAGTATTTTCTCATGTGAAACTTTAACAACTTTGTCACCATTAACCAATGAAAGAGGGTCAAAAAGCTTTTCAACCATAAGCTTTTAATACAATATATTATTAGAGTGTAATGGGAAGATTTAGTAAAATGAGGTGATCAATCTTTTAATTCAGAAGTAGTTTTGGAAATTAAATAAATAAGGATCCCCAGCCAGTTAACATTAGTTGTGTAAATATCCAGTTTGCAAGGTTGGGGAAAATCATAATTTCTCAACTTTATAGCTTTAATGTGAATTCTTTTTCTGCTGTCAGCACTTATTAGCACTTAGAATCATGGAATGTAAGGGCTGGAAGGGGATTAACACAGTTCATCTTACAATGCAGTTGAGAAATCAGGCTGATGCGGTGAAGAAACCTTCTTTAGGAGGGAGAGGGCCTCTAGTCAGAACCTACACCTGGACCCAGGGATTCTTACCCTCAGTGCTGTCCTCTGTTTTCCTTGTATGACTTCTGTTCTTTGTTATTCTTCAGGATTTCTAACCTATCAGCTCCTCTCAGCATTCAGTGAAGATGTTTCTATGAGCTATAAGCAGTTTTGGCTTTCATTCCTGCCTTATCCCTCTATATTTCCTTCAGCAAAGCTATATGTAAAGAGATGGTCTACATGTATACCTCCAAAACTTTTAGTGTCATTATTTTCTAAAAGAATATAAAGAAAAATTACTCCCTTGTGTACAGAGTTGCCAAATTTGGCAAATAAAAGTCCTTATATTTTAAAATAATAGTTATTTATTGGAATAGTGTCTAAGGCATGTGACTTCTAACCAGAAGGCTAGAAGTTCAAACCCAGCAGCCTCTCCTTGGAAGGAAGATTGGGCAATCTGCTTCCATAGAGATACTGCCTCAGAAACCCAAGGAGTGGTCTCTAGGAGTCAGATTTGACTCCATGGCAGGGAGTTTGTTTTTTCTAATTTATTGGAAATTCAACTTTAACTTGAGTCCTATATGTTAACTGGCAACCCTACTTGTATATTTCCATCTCACTACCCTCAGTGAGATACAGAAATAGCAAGGGGGCATTATTAATACCTTTCTGCATAGTTAGGAGATGTTTGTAGCTTGTAGAAAACAATTTGTAGGAGGTATGGAAATTTCATCTGATTTTAGAACTCAACATCTGCATTGTTTTGGTTATCTATCACTGCTGAACAAACTACAGCAAACAACAATCATTTTTTATTATGTCTCATGATTCCCTGGGTTAGCTGAAGGCAGCTGAGTGAGATGGGATCTAGCAGGGCTGCCTCTGTACTGTTTTTACTTGAGGTTTCACAGGCAGTGGCAGTCAGATGGAGACCACTGGGTGTCTGGGGCCGCAGTGCTTTCTGTCCCTTCTCTCCACATGCTTGCCAATATTCTAGGACTCCTCCATGTAACTTATCTCTCTGACAACATAGCTTGGATTTCTTACATGAGAGTTCAGGGCTCAGAAAGGGGAAGTGGAAGCTGCTAGACCTTGTTAATGTCTGATTTTGAAGTTGCACAGTGTTGTTTCCTCCACATTCTATTGGTCAGAACAAATACAAACCCAGCCCCAGGTCAATTGGAAAAGGCAGCAGAGCTCTATCTCTTGTAGAAGTGATATGTGCATACAGGAAGGGATGGAATTGTTAAGACCCATCTTTGGAGTCAACCATCGTCACTGATGTGATCCTTTCTCATTATTCTCACTTGCCCACCCCAGGATTTTGTTTTCCATCCTGATGTTTATACAGCAACATGAATCATCTCCACCTCTTCTTATTCTTTGTAACTTTATCTAATAGTTTGTTTTAAGTGTGTTATATAGGCTCTTTTCAGGCAGTTAGGAGAAAGCCTATCCTTAGAATATTTTTCCTTGGAAGATGTAATGTTTATCTAGTTCTATAACTGTTTTATTTTTGTTTTTGAGTAAGAATTAAGTAGAATTCATCTTCTAATCCATTCCCTTGCATATCTGTGTCTTTGCCATCATCACCACATATTCATTTTGATTCAAGGAATGGGTTTGTTTTCCATGAGGAGTGAGATAGATATGGTGAGAAGCAAATTACACATTTTGAAGCCTGGATGGAATGTCCTGGAAGATGAATTAATATATTTATTTGTTTCAACTTTCACGCCTTTTTTTTTTTTTTTTTCTTTCTTTCCTGTTTTGCTAGAGAATGGAGATAAAAGTCCTTGGCATGGTAGTCCATGTTCTTAATCCCCATTATTTTAAATATTTCCTCTCTTTTACCTTCTTCTCAGTTCCTTCTTCTCACATGCCAAAACATTACCTATTGTCTCTCTAAATAGTATACTTACTATCCACCAAATTTTCCATCACTACTGTAGTGATACTGCCTCGGAAACAAACCCAAGGAGGGGTCACTATGAGTCGGGTCTGACTCGACAGCACATAACAACAACAACCTCCCAAACACATATGTATCTTTGTATACATGGTTTCTTTTGTTTGGTGCCCTTCTATTTCACTGCCTTCCCATTCCCCACCCTACCCCGCTACACCTCCCAGTGACTGAAGAAGTTCAAGGCCAGGGTTAGTGCTTCTTCCATAAAACGTTTGCCATTTTCACCAGCAATAAATAATCTCTTTCTTCCTTGAACACTCATACCATGTGTAGTTCTAGTGTGGCAGTAGTCATATCCTGCTTTTTCTTTATTCTCCAATTTGATTTTAAACCTTTATAATGACAGTGAAGACAACATCTCTTATTTAGTAAATGGTTTTGCCTTCTACCAAGTGTTGTCCTTACATTTTTTATTTTTATCTGGTAATTAGAAACAATGCCATGAAAAGAAAACAATTTTCTTCATTTTTTAAGGTGAGTCTGATTACCAAACTTTGGTAGAGCCAAAGTCCTAGTCCATGTGCATTTGACCTAGCCCATGTTTGTAACCACAATACCCATAGACACATGCTTGTTCACCTTCAGAACCCTCGGTGCATACTACACTGGCTTTCCCATCATAAATATGTATATTTTTCTTTTTTTTTTTTAATTGGTGTTTTAAAAGTTGTTTTTAAATTTAAGTTTTCTTCTTCTTTTCTTCTATTTGTTTAATAACTTCATACCTGTTGGAACTCTTAATAAAGAGTTCCAATAAACTTAATAAAAAAGGAAGAGTTTTAAAACTCCTTTATTTCATTAAAAAAAAAAAAATTAGCCCAATAACTCCATTTCTAATGTACTATGCAGAGTGAAACATACATTTGATTTCACTACAGGCAAGTTAAATTTATTTGCATGTATGCTGAGGAAGAAAACAACAACATTTTACAGTGCATAAATGCCAAGTAAGAACTTGAGCTATATTAAAATCATTTTGATTAGAACAAACAGAAAGATAAAAGACTACATTAATCCTCTAGTTGCTGAATTACCATACCTATCTCTTCTGTTGGTAGTACCAGTACCACTTTCAGAAAAATATGTAGACTCTTAAACCTCCTAGACATCATCCCCATTATCAAATAATAGGTATCTGAATGGTACAAGTATTTTTAAATTGACACAATAGATATATGCTGAATTAATTTTTAGTTGACTTAGTTCCCTTAATCAATTGACATAGCCAAACGGGGAGGGGGGGGCGGAAGAAACCTTTGAATATTTTACTTGATTTGGAATTTGATTTTAAGTTAAAATGTCATTAATATACACACACACAAAAAAAATGTTTTGCTAGTTTCCAGAGTCTAATTCTTTTGGAAAATAGTTTCTGTTCTTTTTCATTCCTCTTCCCCTCACAATTTTATTCTTTCTATCCTCAACCTCCCCTTTTTTGGGTGAGGGGAGGTCCTTCTTATATTTTTCACATAGAGCTTTCAGCTTTGAGCTCCAATTGTAGAGAAATACATTATTCTATTTGAGATCCCAAACCACTTACACCAGAGGGAAATAGAAAAATTGATGTCTCAAAGCCTTTTATTAAACTGTAGTGAGAAAAGATGGAAAGCCGCTCTGTCTTGTTTTGTGCCTGACATCTTTCATGTCTGCAACACACAGGCATTTATTGAAAATACATACCTTGAGCTCCTATTGGTCTGCCACTGATTTCAGATCTTAGTGCTGTGGCTTCTAGGGTTACATTAGTTCTACATTGGCATATTGGAGTCTTCTTTAAACTTTTTTTTGGTATATCACCTAAGTGAAAGGAATGAATTATATTCTCAGGCAGGAAAAGTAATATGAAAAAAAACAACATAGAAGCCATTTAACTATTATATAGAGACATAGATGACTATATGATTTAAATGCAAAAATAGAAAAAAACATACCATTATATCAGAACATTTAAAGATAATCACTGAGCATGGCATTCAAGGCCTTCCATAGGTTGTCCTTTTATGTATTTCTAGTCCCATCTCACAATAATTCCTGTCTCATAATCAAGGCGACAGAGGATGTGGCAGAACCAAACTCAGTGGTGTACAGAAGCAGCAGCAGGCAAAAACAGAGTATGAATAGCAATTAGTAGTTTCCGTAAGATGTTCGAGTAAGATGCCACTGATTTCAGATTTTAGTGCTGTGGCTTCTAAGGTTATCTTATTTCTACAATGGTGTGTGACCAAACAATGTTGACATCAGACAGAGTGTCTATTTTAGATTGGGTTCTCCTGAAAACAGAGCCAAAGACCAGAACTTTAGTGCAGGTTCTTTATTTAGGAAGTGATTCCAGGAAGTCCAGGGTAAGGCAAGGATGAGGTTCACTGGAGTTGGGATGCCTTCAGAGGGCACGGACCTGTTCATAGCTAAAATCAGAGATGGGTGCAGAGGATAGGATGTAAGACACAGACTGCCTCTGCTGTGTGCCTTACGCATAGTAACTCATAGCTATGAATGTGAGGTAAGGTGACGGAAGGGACCAGATAAGTACATTCTGGCTGGTTGAATTAATTGCACTGTTTGTTGCTCTTATGTGTTGAGATACTTTCAAAGGAACATATCTTCTTGCATTCTGACTGTGTGTTATTTCTTAAAGGTATCACTAAACTCTAATACAAATCACCAGTTTCTGGCAATTTCCTTATCCCTTACTTCATGTTTTAATCTTTTTGTCCGTTTTTAAAAACTTAAAATTCTTCCCCTCACTCCCAATGTACCTATTGAGATCCTATTTCAATACTCATTGCACCACTATGTTTTAATTACCCTGGATGACTTATCATGTTATGATAATCTCTGTTAGAATTACAGACTTGCCACTTCCCAGCTCCAACTCTTAACATTCTATTCATTTTCTTTTTTAAATTATGATTTGGGTGAAAGTTTACCGAGCAAATTCACTTTCCATACAGCAGTTCACATACACATTGTCTCATGACATTGATTACAATTTGCCACAGTGCAACGGCTCCCCTCCCACTTCTTCCCTATAGTTACTTCTTCCCTGTGTCTTTCGTTCCATCCCCTCCTGACCCATGATCTATGTCCCTGTACATACACAGCCCTGCTAGTCCATGATTGTTCTCTCCAAGGAGTGTATCTAGCTAGTGTAAATGTTCACCTTATATGCCTGTCTTTTGTTGGCTGGAAGCCACAGAAGTGCATTCAATTCCAGACCTAAAGGACAGCTAGGGGCCATAGTCTCAGTGGTTCTACCAGGCTCTATCAGACCAGCAAACCTGGTTCTTTTTTTTTTTCAAATGACTTTGAGTTTTGTTCCACATTCTTCTCCCACTCTATCCAGGATGTCCTGCATAAATACCCCTCCAAGTGGTTGACAGTGGTAGCCAGGCACCATCTAGTTCTTCTGGTCTCATAGTTATATAGGCTGAGGATCACATGGTGTACCAGTCACTTGAACTAATTGTTTCTGTGAATCTTTGGTTTTCTTTTTTCCTTTGCTCTGGACGAGGAGAGACCTATCGTTGCATCTAGATGGCTGCTTGCAAGTTTTTAAGATCCCAGTCACTACTCGCCAAAGTAGGAGGTGAAACAATGTTTTGGGAGTGTGTTATGCCAATTGAGCTTGATGTACTTTGCAACTGTGGTCCCAAGCCCACAGTTCAACTACTCGGTCCCTCTGGGTAGCTGGCTGTGACCAAGAAGTGACTACAACCTTGTTCCTTGTCAGCTCTACTATATACCTGGGAACTCAGATCATACAAATAAACATATAGGACCCCAGTCTACCAACGCTATACATGGTCTTGGTACACTCCCTGCTTCATAGACATACCTACTAGTTCAACCTGTCTACCCATCTATCCATCCATATATCCATGTTTGCCTTCACTGACAATGCAGTACTATATGTGCAAAAGGGTTCATCTTTGTTGTCTGTGCCTCCCATGTACCTCTCTATGTCTTCCTCTTCCTCAATGCCACCGTGTTGATGACTTACATTTGGTACATTGCCCTTCTGTTCACCCAAATCAATACTTATCTCTACCTATCTAACAGTTTTCCCTCCCCTCCCCTCCCACCCCTGGTAACCAACAAAGAAAATTTCCTTCCATAGATAAACCTTTCCTTGACATTTACAGTAATGGACTAATAACAATATTTGTCCTTCTGCGATTGACTTATTTCACTCAGCATAATGGCCTCAAAGTTCATCCACATTATGAGGTGTTTTGCAGATTCTAGGTTATTCTTTAGGGTTGTATAGTATTCCATTGTGTGTATGTACCATAGTTTGGTTATCCATTCCTCAGTTGATGGACACATAGGTTATCTCTATCTTTTGGCTATTGTAAATAGTGCTGCGATGAACATGGGTGTGCATATGTCTGTTCTTGTCATGGCTGTCACTTCCTTAGGATATATACCTAGTAATGGAATGGCTGGGTCAAATGGTATTTCTAATTCCAAATTTTAAAGAATCCCCATACTGCTTTCCATAGTGGTTGTACCATTGCACAGGACCACCAGCAGTGTATGAGAGTCCCAATCTCTCCACATCCTTGCCAGCATTTGTTATTTTCTGTCTTGTTGAACTTTGCTACTAGTGCTAGAGCAAGATGGTT
>NW_006921657.1:11401152-11402780 GCF_000298275.1 Orycteropus afer afer
ATATAAAGTTAGGTGTTTTTTTTTTGTTTTTTTTTTCCATATCCTTAAAGAATGTTGATGGGATCTGAATTGGGATTGCATTAAATGTATAGATTGCTTTGGGTAGAATGGACATTTTCACAATGTTCAATATTCCTATCCACAAACATGGAATATTCTTCCATTTATGTAGTTCTCTTATGGTTTCTTGGAGTAGTGATTTGTAGATTTCCTTGTGTCCCTAGTAAGATTTATTCCCAGGTATTTTATTTTCTTGGTAGCTATTGTAAATGGTATTGATTTCCTTGTTTCTTTTTCAGCAATCTCTTTGCTGGTGTAGAGGAATCCAACTGATTTTTGAATGTTGATCTTATATCCTGCCACTATGCTAAATCTCTCAATTAGTTCCAGCATAGTGGCTAAGGCACTTGACTGCTAACCAGAAGGCTGGCAGTTCAAACCCGCCAGCCACTCCTCGGAAGGAAGATGGGGAAATCTACTTCCATAGTGATACTGCCTCAGAAACCCAAGGAGGGGTCACTAGGAGTCAGGTGTGACTGGAGGGTACATAACAACAACAACAACAAGATTTTTGACTGAGTCTCTTGGGTTTTCTAGGTATAGGATCATATCCTCAGCAAATAGGGCTAGTTTGACTTCTTCATTACCAATTTGGATGCCTTTGATTTCTCTTTCTTGCCTTATGGCCCTGGCTAGGACTTTCAGTACAATGTTAAAGAGAAGTGGTGATAGAGGGCATCTTTGTCTGTTTTCTGTTCACAAGGGGAATGTTTTCAGTCTCTCTCCATTGAGGATAATGTTGACTGTTGGTATTGCAAAGATGATCTATATTTTGTTGAGAAATGACCCTTCTATTCCTATTTTGCTGAGAGTTTTGATGAGGAATGGGTGTTGGAATTTATCAAATGACTTTTCTGCTTCAATTGGTATACTCATGTGGTTCTTTTATTTTATTTATATGGTGGATGACGTTGATTGTTTTTCTAATGTTGAACCATCCTTGCATACCTGATAGGAAGACCACTTGGTCATAATGAATTATTTTCTTGATATGTTGTTGGAGTTTATTGGCTAGGATTTTTTGAAGATTTTTTTAATCTATATTAATGAGTGATATTCATCTGTAGTTTTCCTTTTGAGTGATGTCTTTGCCTGGTTTTGGTATCAAGGTTATGCTTGTTTCAAAAATGAATTAGGGAGGATTCCATCCTTTTTTATGTTCTGTTTGAGTAGGATTGGTGTCAGTTCTCTGAATGTTTGGTAGAATTCTCTAGTGAAACCTTCTGGGCCAAGACTTTATTTTGTTGGTAATTTTTTTTATGACCTGTTCAATTTTTTCTTTTGTTATGGATCTGTTCAACTCGTCTACATCAGTCTGTGTTAGTTTCAGTATGTGGTATGTTTCTAGAAAGCTGTCCATTTCTTCCAGATTTTCAAATTTGTTGGAGTACAGTTCTTCATAGTATCCTGATATTATTCTTTTTATTTCAGTTGGTTCTGTTGTGAAGTCATCCATTTCATTTGTGTTATTTGTATTCTCTCCCTCTTTTCTTTGTTAAATTTGCCAGTGCTTTGTCAATTTTATTAATCTTTTCAAAAAACCAACTTCTAGTCTTAATGATTTTTTT
>NW_006921657.1:11403430-11405956 GCF_000298275.1 Orycteropus afer afer
TGCATATTGTGTTGTTGTGGGTGAAATGCTCTGTAGATGTCTATAAGGTCAAGTTTGTGGATTGTATTATTTAGCTCTTCTGCATCTTTGTTAGGAGCTCTGGTAGCGTAATGCCTAAGGCACTTGACTGCTAACCAGAAGGCTGGTGGTTCAAATCCACCAGCCACTCCTTGGAAGGAAGGTTGCGCAAAATACTTTCATAGTGATACTGCCTCAGAAACCCAAGGAGGGGTCTCTATGAGTTGGGTCTGACTCAATGGCACGTAACAACAACAACAACAGCAACATCTTTGTTGAGTTTCTTTCCGGTTGTTCTATCTTTCATTGCAAGTGGTGGATTAAAGTCTCCCACTATGACTGTGGAGTCATTTATTTGCCTTTTCAACTCCTTTAAAGTCTATTTATGTATTTTGAAGCTCTTTCATTGGGTCCATAGATATTTTTTATGGTTATATCTTCTTGTTCAATTGATCCTTTAAGCATTATATAATGTCCTTCCTTGTCTCATATCGTGGTTTTTGTGTTAAAGTCAATTTGATCAGAAACTAATATTGCTACTCCTGCTCTCTTACAGTTGCTGTTTGCTTGATATATCTTTTTCCAATCTTTGATTTTTAGTCTATTTTTGTCTTTGTGTCTAAGGTGTGTCTCTTGTAGACAGCATTTTGATGGGTTATGTTTTCTTATTCAGTCTGCAAGTCTTCGTCTCTTGAGTGGTACATTTAATCCACTCAAGAGAATGGATTATCGACAGATATGAATTGGTTGCTGTCATTTTGTTACGTGTTTTTTTATGATGTCCCTGGTTTCTTTGTTCATATAATTTTCTGTGCTTAGCTCATTATGTTTATGAATCATGTTATCATTTCCTTTGTTGCTATTGTTTTAGTATTTGCTAAATATTTCTGCTTTGTCCTCTTTTTTCATTTGATGTGAAGGTTTATTATTTTTCTTTGAGCTTACCTGTGGTTTGTAGTTTTCTCCCCAAGTTTAGAACAGTCCATTCTGTCTTACAACTCTCTTGACTTTCTCACCATTTAGAAGTTCTGTAACTACACTGTTTTTCCCTCTTCTTGGTTTGTAGTTGTCTCACTTGCCAATTGATGTCTCTGGTTCCCTGTTTACAATCTTGTGAGCTTATTTTACTTTGGCTATGTACATAGCTGTGGTTTCTGGGCTATGTCATCTTGTGTGTCAATGTTTGGTTGTTGTTTACTATTATTGGTTCTCTGTTCAAAGAACTCCCTTTAGTATCTCTTGTGAGGTTGGTCTCGTTTTATAAATTCCTTTAATTTCTGCTTATCTGGAAATCTCCTAATGTCACCATCATACTTGAGGGACAATTTTGCCAGGTATATAATTCTTGGTTGAAAATTGTTCTCTTTCAGGGTTTTATATATACCATCCCATTGACTTCTCGCCTGCATGGTTTCTGCCAAAAAATCTGAGCTTAGTGTTATTAGTTGCTCCTTGTAAGTAACTTTTCATTTTTCCCATGCTGCTCTCATGATTCTTTCTTTGTCTTTGGTTTTGGTGAGTTTGATGATGATATGTCTTGGTGATTTTCTTTTGGTGTCTATCCTGTTTGGGGTTCATTGGACTTCCTGAATGGATATATTCTCATCTTTCATCATATCAGGGAAGTTCTCTTCCAACAAATCTTGGACAATTTTCTCAGTGGTTTTCTTTTTCTCTTCCCGTTCTGTTATTCCATTACATGTAGGTTATTCCTTTTGATAGTATCCCACATGAACCTTAGGCTTTCTTCATTTTGTTTTGATCTTTTTTCTGATTGATCCCTTTCCAAAGAGGTATTTGTCTTCATTCTCATTAGTTCTGTCATCCATTTATTTAATTCTACTCCTTTGGCCTTTCAACATGTTATCTATTTCTGAAAATTTAGTATTCATCTTCTGTATTTCTATCTGTAGATTTTGAATAATTTCTAATTTTTCATTTATTTTGTCACTTTGTGCTTGTATTTTTTTCTGAAATTGTTCTAGGGTTTTGTCTGTGTTTTCCCTTATTTTGTAATTGTTTTCCTTGATCTGTCTCTCAATTCATTGAAGATACCTAAATATAATTCTTTTGAATTCCTTATCAGAGAGTTCCAATGATGCTTCTTCCTCAGGGATTTGTTCTGGGTCTATGTCCTTCTCCCTTGTTTCTACCACTTTATCTTGGTTCTTTGTGTAGAGTGTGATGGTCTATTATCTCTGAGACATTGTGACGTTGTATTTAGATCTCTGTTAACTGTTTGTGAATAGAAGTGAAGGGTGAGTTAAGCACTTCTTGGTGGTTGTCTATTACTGGCTAGTTGGTGGAGAAGGAAGTGGTGGCTCTCACCCAGTAAGTGAAGGTGCAGGAGATGTGGGTGTAGTTGTGTCATATGGGCACTCTTGCTGTCTCCCACTCAGTTAGACAAAAATAACAATCGAATAACCATCAAAAAAGTAAAAGCAAGTGGACACAAAATACCTCATGTAATCACAAAGGAATATTAATCAAAAAAAAAAAAAAAAAAAA
>NW_006921657.1:11406835-11442988 GCF_000298275.1 Orycteropus afer afer
ATTATCTTCTGTATCTGTGTTAATTTGTTCTCCTTTTCTTTGTTGAAGAGGATCTGTGCAGTCTTTCTGCCTATTCTGCCATCTTACCCCACTTCTATTCATTTTTTAAGATGGACTTTCTATGCACCTCCTTACTGAAGCAATCAGAGTGAATTGCTTCTTATTTGTTTGTACCTTTGTTAAGCTGCTCATTAAACTCTTTGTCTCTAACCTCCTAAAAATGGTCCTGTCTTTATCATTCTTGCATTCTTCCAGACTGTCTTGGATGGTGCCTTGCTCCTTGATAGAAAGTAAAAAATGTTAAACTGAATGAATATACACGTGCAGTAAAAAATATATGTATATATTCAAACTGCTTATTTTTTTGAGCATTATGGCTGGTAATTTTGTCTCATTTTTCAGCAGAATTTTGAAAACATTGGCACAGAATGTATTTCAAAGCTAATTTTCTAGTCTTTCTGCTCTCTCCCATTGAATCTCGTATCACACCTGTGTGGTATACCTTTTCTCATTAGCTGTGTTACGCAGTTATATTGTTGTTCTCAATTCAATGATAAATCGAGATGCATTTTTGAAAAGCACAAGAAGATAATCTGATTTTCTGGATATAGTTGTAGACGAGAACTTACATCAAAGTACTTCTTATATGGAAAAACAGTCCCATTTCCACTTTGTGTCTCAATGCAGGTAATACCAAGTCTCACTTCTTCAGGTCAAAATCAACTTTCTAAAAACAGGAATTTATAGTCATTGTCTCTACATCTTCATCTCCCATTCATTCTCAAACCACAGCTTATGACTTTTGCTCCTACTTTTCCACTGAAACTGATATCATAATATCAATAACCTCTTAGTGGTAAGATCCAACCAGACATGTCCTGGTTCTTTTTAATTTAAAATTTCTTTAAAATTTGATTCCAAAATCTGTCCTCTTCTTGAAATTTCTTTGACCTCAGTCTTCTCGTTTCCTTATATTGTAATATTTAATGCCTATCACTCCTCTATTATATTATAAGGAGCCATGAATTTATATCTTGGCATTTTTCAGAATACTGTGCTCTTTTTGGAAGGGTGAGAGCAGATTATTCAGAAATAGTTTGTTCAATTGAAGGAAATTATATATATATATATATATATATATATATATATATATATATATATATATTATAATTATACACACACACACACATGTAGATGCTCTGGTGGTGTAGTGCCTAAGGCATTTGACTGCTAACCAGAAGGCTAGCAGTTCAAACCTACCAGACACTCCTCAGAAGGAAGACTGGGCAATCTACTTCCATAGAGATACCTCTTTGGAAACCCAAGGAGGGGTTGCTATGAGTTGGAATAGACTCAGTGGCAGTGAGTTTTCTTTTTTTAGTTTTTGGTTTATATGAAGGTTCAACAAATGATGTGATTATTACTGTTATGATTTGTTGTTGTTGTTGTTAGGTGCCGTGGAGTCAGTTCTGACTTATGGCAACACTGAGTACAACAGAAAAAAGCACTGCCCAATCCTGTGTTATCCTCATAATTGTTGCTATGTTTGAGCCAATTTGTTGCAGCCATGATGTTTAATTCAAATTACTTTCACTGACCCTCTACTTTACCAAACATGATATCCTTCTCTAGGAAGGTCCTTCCTGACATCATGTCCAAAGTACGTGAGATGAAGTCTCACCACCCTCACTTCTAAGGAGCATTCTGGCTGTACTTTTTCTAAGAAAGATGTGTTTTTCTTCTAGCAGTCCATGGTATAACCAATATTCTTCATAAACACCATAATTCAAAAGCAGCAAATATGTTTAGTAGGATATGTTAATTTGGAAAACATTGACAAAGGCTTATTTGAAAATTTATGTTTTAATTGTTGGTTTTTGTTGTTTCTTGACCATCATCTCATTCTCTTTTGGGAGCTTATCCTTTTAGCTGCATGACTCCAATAAATAGAAGTGCTACTCAAGATTTCGTTCTTGGATCTCTTTTCACTGTGCTTCTCCTCCTATGTGATCCTATCCACATCTCTTATTTCAATGATCTTCAAGGTGCTGTCTCTCAATCACTTATATCTCTAGCCCAGATCTTCAGTAGGCCTTCCTTCACTACAAGTCCCAGTTACAAATGAAAGAGGATAGTGATTGAGGGGAAGGATGGCCATTGAAAACTGCTCCTCCTTGGAGGAATTCCTTCTACTTTTTCATATGTATCTAAAATTTACATCTTCTGTAGTTCCTAGTTCAGGACGTAAGTCTTGACCTTTAACTGACTTATCTGGTTCACTCCACAGTTTTCATTTACTCATTTGCCCTTAATGAATTGCTCTATTTAAAAATCTTTATATATCTATGCGATCTAACCTCTCTCTTTTTCACTTATCTACTTCATCTAGTATTTACCTTTATCATTAAAATAAGAGCAAGGGATATGTCTTACTAATCTCTTTATAGCCAACCCACTGCTTAGTGCCTGGCCCAAAGCAAATGTCTAATAAATACACATTGAATGTACAAGGAATAGCTACATAGGTCAATATATATTGCGTTTCTCTATCTAGTGTGGATGGAGAGGATAGGTCTTCTCCGTGCCTTGTAACCCCTTATTACTATGCACTATGTCCTAATTAGGCTTCGTAAATATTAATTAGTTGACATCAGTGATTTGCCTTTCTATATATTAAGCAGAATGTTTCCTTGGAGAATATTCCTATATACTATGTGAAATTGGGAGCTCTGGTAGCATAGTGTCTAAGGCACTTGACTGATAATCAGAAGGCTAGCAGTTCAAACCCACCAGCCATCCTTGGAAGGAAGATGGGGCAATCTACTTCAGTAGTAATACTGCCTCGGAAACCCAAGGAGGGGTCACTATGAGTTGGGTCCGACCCAACAGCACATAACAACAATAACAACAATATGTGAAATTATTTGGTAGGTAGAAAATTTCAAAACTTTTTTCAGCACATTCTATTATCTTGGGCAGAAATATTTTTCTCCCAGAAACCTATAATGATTATAAATTTATTATCCTATAATTCAAAATACAGGATTTCTTTTTTCACTCAGGTATCTCATTCAACCCCCTAAAAATATATTACTAAATCTCACATAATTCAAAACTAGACTGTCTATTGGTTTGAAACATACCCTAACATAAAATTTCACAGAAAGCAAATTACAAATTTTCTGACTGATAGCTAGTCATTTCTTTATTTTGTTTGATACAAGGTATTAAACTGAATGAATAGGTGGACCCAACAACTTTTGGGGCCATTTATAGTTATTGTCATTGTTAATGAAACATTTCAAGTATATTGTTATCCTTAAGGGTTCTAATATTCTATAAATACAATTCTTTAATCTTGAAATGCAATTTTAAATCTCAAAGAACGTCTGCTGAGTAGAGTAATTGCCTGATTGTCATTTAAAAACTTACATGTAATCCAATTTGGAAGAACTAATTGTAGTAGAATGTTACACTTGTTTAATAATTTAAGGTGTGAGGGCAAGAACAATTAATGCAAATGGAGAAAATTAGACATCAAACTCATTTGTTATTCTCCTTGCTCTATTAATCTGTTATCAACTGGCATAATCGGTGATCTAACTTGGCTTAATTACCATGAAGTCTACAATTTAGCTAATCACAATTTATCATCAGTTCCTCCAACAAGGTAGAAGCATTTTATAATTTTGTAATTATGAAAATACATGATGTACAATATTATTTGTACACATGCATAAGCATTATAGTAGTGCAATTTCTTTGAGAAAAAAATTCAGTATTATGATTTATAATCTAATCTCTGGGGCAAATATGATTTAAATAAAAATTAGTGACTTTAGAGAGCAAGAGAATTATTACTGGATGATTATTTTACTACAGAGATTTTATTTTAATTTTGTAAGGGATATTTATACACAAATTTAGGGCTTGTGCAAAAAGAATAAATAAATAAAATAGTAATCCAAAATGAAATTTGTAACCACTGAGATTAAAATAATAGGAAATAACATGAACTTTTTCTGAGGTGGGGATAAAACGAACACTGAATTCCTTTATTTCTCCTCAGCTCCGTAAAGCTATTATCGACCATGTGTCAGACTCTTTCTTGGATACAACTGTGCCACTTTTGGTTCTCATTGAAGCCGCCAAGAATGGCCGAGAAAAGGAAATAAAAGAATATGCTGCGATATTTCGCGAACACACCAGCAGGCTTGTAGAGGTAAGTGTGCTAGAATTTCAAATCAAGAAGAATGAGATTCACATTCCTTGCTTACAAATGAATTTTTCTCAAATAAAAACTTTTGGGAAACTATTACAAATAAAGCAGGGTTGGGCCGAGATGTATACAGAGGTATATGTGTCACATTTTATAAACTATTCCCCACTGGCTTCGTAAAGAAGGAATTTATTTATAAACAGCTATGAAACTATGATCAGTTTTGTTTTCTTAAATTTATGTGGTTTTTTTTTTTTTTTGAGCTACAGAAAAGGAGTGGTTAAATGCAGGTAGTCTTTGCTTTATCCTTAAAACTACTTTTTAAAACTTATTCTAATTTAAAGTATAAAATATTCTATGTCATACAATTTTACTGTTCCTCTACCATATTTCTTGGTTGTATTATTCTTTCATCTTTTCAAATAATATTCAACTATGTTCATGAAGAGAGCTCTGGTGGCGTAGTGCCTAAGGCATTTGACTGCTAACCGGAAGGCTGGTGGTTCAAAACCACCATCCACTCCTCAGAAGGAAGATTGGGCAATGTACTCCTGTAGTGATCCCGCCTCGGAAACTCAAGGAGAGGTTGCTATGACTCGGATCTGACTCCACGGCAGTGAGTAAGGTATGTTCGTGAATGTGGAACAAAAGTGTAAGATAAAAAAAGGAGCAGAGAGATCTAGAAGTAATTAACTAGAGGTAGTGGGTTGGCTCATGTCTCAGTAGGGGCAAGAAAATATGGTCCACTTGTAATTCCTTCCTCATTGAAAACTGAGACAAGGGAATGCCCTGAGGTTTTGGGAACAGAGCAGCATACTGTAAAAGAACAATGAAGTGCTAGGAGATTTCCAGGTGACAAATAATGGAACATATTGTATTAGAGGCAGAAGAAGACAGCCATAGTATATGACCCTTACTGGAAGAATTTCTTTCTTCTTCAGTAACACAAGTGAAGTGACAACACACACAAAGCCAGGAACCAGTAGCAAGGAAGACAGAAATGTGATTAATCAGATCCATATTTCAGAGCTGATATTCAGCTGGTACCCATTAGTATAATAATGTAATAAAATAAAATAAAAATAGTAGTAGCAGCAATGATATTAATAGTAGTAATACTACTATTGCAACTAATAGTGTAATAGTATAACAACATTAGTACAATAGTATAATAATAAGCAACACCATGAGGAATGGAGGGAAGACTGAAGTTGTCAAGGATTTTATTTTACTTGGATCTACAATCGATGCCAAGGGAAGCAGCAGTCAAGAAATCAAACTACAGGTTGCATTGGGCAAATCTGTTGCAAAAGATGTCTTTAAAGTATTCAAAAGCAAAGATGTCACTTTCCATGGCATTTTCATTTGCTTCACAAGTATACAAAAGCTGGAAGAATTGATGCCTTTGAATTATAGTGTTGGTGAAGAATATTAAATATACCATGGACAATTAGAAGAACCAGGGGTTCTGGTGGTGTAGTGGTTAGAGCATTTGGCTGCTAACCAAAAGTTCTGCAGTTCAAATCCACCAGCTGCTCCATAGGAGAAAGGTGTGGCAGTCTGCCTCCATAAAGATTTACAATCTTAGAAACCCTATGAGGCAGTTCTACTCCATCCTGTAGGGTCACTATGAGTCAGAATTGACTCAACGGCAGTAGGTTTGATTTTTGGTTTGGTCAGAAGAGCAAACAAATCTGTCTTGGAAGAAGCACAGCTAGAATGTTCCTTAGAAGTGAGGATGGCAAGACTTCATCTCACGTACTTGGGTATGTTATCAGGAGGGACCAGTCTTTGAAGAAGGACATAATGATTGGTAAAATAGAAGTTTAGTGGAAAAGGGTAAGACCCTCAATGGCATGGATTGACCCAGTATCTGCAACAATGAACTCAAACATAGCAATGATTGTGACAATGACACAAGACCGGGCAGTGTTTCTTTCTGTTGCACATGTTGTTGTTGTTGTTATGTGCTGTCGAGTCGGCCCCGACTCATAGCGACCCCTCCTTGGGTTTCCGAGGCAGTATCACTACGGAAGTAGGATTGCCCAACCTTCCTTCTGAGGAGTGGCTGGTGGGTTTGAACCACCAGCCTTCTGGTTAGCAGGCAAGTGTCTTAGCCACTGTACTACCAGAGCTCCCTCTGTTGCACATAGGGTAGCTATAAGTTAGAATTGACTTGACAGTAGGTGACAACAACAGAAAGCACTTAAAGACTAATTTGCATTCTTAGGAGAGTGAAGGAGTCCTCAACTCATTAGTACTGGCTGTACTTGCACTTTATGGGTGGTATCTATTGTGATTTCAGTGCCCATGCGATACTAGTTATTAAATAATTTGACTGCCATACCTGGCCATGTTGGCTGCAACTAGTAAAATTGTTACATGGGCCAAATTGCTTTTAATACTTGTGAGTGAGAAATAATCATCACCTGAATTAGAATCACAGTGTCCAATATAACAGATAAGAAAGAAGAGGGCTTTTAAAACATCTTTAATGTGGGTTTACCCAGGTTTACATTTGTTTTCAAATGTAGCTAGCATTTGTACTATAAGCTCTCTCTCTAGATTCCATTCTTTTTATCTAGAAAAAGAAAGGAATGACTGAATACATGATTACTAAGATCCATTTCAGCCCTACAACTGCGTCATTGCCAAATTAAAAATCTGCTTTGCACTTCCTAAGATCTAGGGGATGGAAACAGACCTTGTTTGGAAGAATAATTAGAGTCTGATTTGAATCCCAGGTTTACAATTATTAATTAATTAATTAAATTGATTTTTTATTTATTCTATCATATATTCATTCTTCAAAAGTTATCAGCTTTTCCCACAAGAGAATGTTAAAAATAAAAGCATAGAACAGAGGGAGAAGATCATAAAAAGCTACCTAAATAATGTAGCCCTTATGGTCTTAAGGGTTTTTTCTAAACATGTGTTCTCTAAACTGAGGGACACCAAATTATAAAAACAAGTTTTTGGTGAAATATTAAAAATGTAAACATTTCTTTCTGGTAATAAAATTGCATCCCCATCCCTATTCTCAACCATCAGTTTAGTGTTTTTATGAAAAATATATCCATCTCATGAGGTACTCAATGAAGAAATCCTTGGTGAAATAATTTTGGAAAAACATTTATATTCATAGCTCCTCTTGGAGATTCACATTTCTTAAAAAATTTTGGAGTAAAGACATCTGGTAAGATGGATGAATAGGCAGACAAGCTACACAGACCCTCTTCAACAAACAAAAGAAAAACTAATTGACAGAGATGCAGAAGATAATCCTAGAGCCCTAAATTTTGAAAGGAACTATACAAAAGTGGATTAAGCACCCACTAGTGGAAAAACCTGAGCGAAAACAGTGAGTACGGAGGTGGTTGGAGCTGTGGACTGTCAGCTGCTCTGACAGGACCAACAGCCTGAATATTTTCAAGTGGTGTTGGGACCTGAGAACTGATATCAAGATCAGCCCTGGCCACCAAGGGCTGGAGGGACAACTGCACTGGTGGCTTATGACTAGGAAAGGAAACAGCAAGGAGGGAGACAACCTGAGCTGTTGACTTTCCACTGTCCAGAGGGTGCAGCCCTTTTGATTGTTTACACATGGCAGCCATTTTGGATATTTAAGGTGACCGAGGGTGCAGCCATTTTGAATATTTACAAGCTGTGGCCATTTTGGATATTTAAAGTGATTGAGGAGCAGCCATTTTGAATCTTTACAAGTAGCAGCCATTTTGGATTTTAAAGTGATCACATTTTCATTTGGATTCCAGGGACCTAAGAATAGGTTCTGTTTGTCAAGGTCAGCAGGGACATACAAGAGGCTGACAATAGGAAAAGAGACAGGTGGTGAGTTTGTAAGTGCTGTCAACCAGTGAATAGAGGAGCACAGCACAGTGCCCTGCTTGCATAGATAACATACAAACAAAACAAAGAAAATGAAAACTGTGGGCAAGTCACTCCAACATACAATTAAATATACACACAAAACTGTCACAATGCCTCAGAGACAACAGAGCATCACAATCTACACAAAGAAGCAAGATAAAGCAGGAGAAACAAGGGACCAGGGTACAGACCCAAAACACATCCCTGAGGAAGATGCAGCATTGGAACTTCCTGATAAGGAATTCAAAAGAATTATATTTAGGTATCTTCAACGAATTGAGAGACAGATCAAGGAAAACACAGAGAAAACTCTAGAACAATTTCAAAAGAGAATACAAGAAAAAAATGAAAAAAATAAATGAAAAATTAGAAATGATACAAAATCTACACACAGATAACCAGAAGATTAATACTAAATTTTCAGAAATAGATAAGACATTGAATGGGCAAAGGAGTAGAATGAATCAATGGAAGACAGAATTAGTGAGATTGAAGGAAAATACCTCAACACTTCCTTGGAAAGGGAACAATCAGAAAAAAGATCAAAACAAAATGAAGAAAGCCTAAGGTTCATGTGGGATACCATCAAAAGAATAACCTACATGTAATCGGAATTCCAGAACAGGAAGAGACAAATAAAACCACAGAGTCAATTGTCGAAGATTTGTTGGAAGAGAATTTTTCTGGTATGATGAAAGATGAGACTATATCCTTTCAGGAAGTCGAATGAACCCCAAACAGGATAGACTCCAAAAGAAAATCACCAAGACATATCATCAAACTCACCAAAACCAAAGACAAAGAAAGAATCATGAGAGCAGCACGGGAAAAACAGAAAGTTACCTACAAGGGGCAACCAATAAGACTAAGCTCAGATTTCTGGTCAGAAACCATGTAGGCGAGAAGACAATGGGATGGTATATATAAAATCCTGAAAGAGAAAAATTTCCAACCAAGAATTATATACACAACAAAATTGTGCCTCAAATATGATGGTGAAATTAGGACATTTCCAGATAAGCAGAAATTAAGGGAGTTTGTTAAAACCAGACCAACCTTACAAGAGATGCTAAATGGAGCTCTTTGGACAGAGAAGCAACAACGGCCAACAACAACTGACCATTAACACACATGATGATATAACCCAGAAACCAACCCAGCTATGGAAGTATCCAAAGTAACTAAACCTACAAGATTGTAAACAGGAAACCAGAGACATCAATTGGCAAAGGAGGACAACTACAAACCAAAAAGAGGGAAAAAAAACTGTGTCATTACAAAACTTCTGGATGGTACGGAAATCAAGACAACTGCAAGATAGAAAGGACTGTTCTAAACTTGGGAAGAAAACTATAAATCACAGGGTAACCTCAAAGAAAAATTATAAACCTTCATATCAAAACAAAAAAGAGGACCAGCACAAATATTTAGCAAATACTAAAACAGTAGCAATGAAGGAACTGATAACATGATTCATAAACAAAACAAGCTCAGCATAGAAAATTATATGGAACAAAGAAATTAACACCACGAAAAAGCACATAACAAAACTGACAGCAACAAATTCATATTTGCCAATAATTACATATCTGCCAAGGAATTTATCTCCAAAATTTATAGAAAACTCCAACACTTCAACACCAAAGGAATTAACAATGAAGTTGAAAAATGGGCAGAAGACATGAATAGACACTTCACCAAGGAGGATATTCAGGTGGCCAGCTAATACTTGAAGAGATGCTCACAATCATTGGGCATCGAAAATGCAACGCAACCATGGCCATGGAGTCAGATCCGACTCATAGAGACCCCTCCTTGGGTTTCCAACGTGGTATCACTACGACCGTAGATTGTCCAACCTTCCTTCTGGGAAGTGGCTGTGGGTTTGAACTGCCAGCCTGCTGGTTAGCAGTCAAATGCCTTATGCACTGTATCACCAGAGCTCCCAATTGACCATCAGAAAGATGCAAATCAAAACAACAGTGAGATACCCTTTCATCCCAGCACTGATGGCAAGGTTCAACGAGACAGAAAATAAATTCTGGTGGGATGTGGAGAAATTGGGACTCTCATACACTTTTTGTGGGACTGGGAAGTGCTACAAACACTGTGGAAAGCAATGTGTCGATTCCTTAGAAAACTGGAATTGGAGATACCATTTGACCCAGCAATCTCATTACTAGGTATATATCCTAGAGAGGTGAGAGCCAGGGCAGGAACAGATATATACACACTCATGTTCATCATAGCACTAATTACAATAGCAAAAAGATGGAAACAACCTACGTGCCCATCACCAGAAGAATGGATGACCATATTATGTTATATACACACGATGGAATGGTAAACAGCACTAAAGAATAATGTAGAGTCTCTAAAACACTGCATAATATAGATAAACTTGGAGGACATTATGCTGAGTGAAATAAGTCAATCACAAAAGGACAAATATAGTATTAGTTCATTATTGTGGAGGGTCAAGGAAAGGTGTATATATGGAGGGAAACTTTCTTTGTTGGTTGCCAGGGGTGGGAGGGGAGGGGAGGGAACACTGCAAAAAAAAAAAAAAAAAAGCATTGACCCATGTCACTTTAGTTTTGTGTATTTCACTGTACATAAATTATATTTCAATAAAATGCATTAAAAAATTTTGGAGTAAAGAAACCTCTTAAATTAATTTAAACCAGAGTTCCCCACCACCACCCTTTTCTTTAAAAATTCTCAAGAGCTCTTTCTTTTATGACCTTTTTACTAAGGCACTGCCCTCAAGAAATACTTGGGAAATGGTGCTTTACTGTATCACCAAATGATGATTATGTAGACACAACTCTAAGAATTTGTTTTAAATATGTAAGGATTTTGAAAAGTCTTTATTCTATGTGAACACTGAAAGAATTTAAGATTTGGAATTATGATACACACTGGTGGCTGAAAATAGGTCTTATTTAACTCTGCATATTACCTTAACATGTTATAGTGAGATTGTGTAAGTCTTGGAGAATGAAGGTCTGAGTGAGTTCTAGCTCTCCATTATTAATTTGAAACTTTGGTCCAAGTCACTTTCTATTCCAGTAGCTTTTGGTATGTAACAAAGCCTAAACTTAGTGGCTTAGGACAACCATTTATTATGATCTCTCACTGTACTCTGTGTTGACTGGACAGGGCTTGGCAATTCTTATTGGAATCTCTTGTTATTGCTGTCAGTTATCGGCTAAAGTTGGAGCTCTCCAAAGGTTTGCCTGGGCTGGACATTCTAGATGACTGATTTCACATGACTAGAAGTACATGTTAGCTGTCAGTTGGGAGCTTAGCAATGATTGCCAACCTGAGTTCCTATATGTGGCCTATCTGCGTAGCTCAGGCTTCTTACAGCATAGTTACTGGGTTCTGAGTTGGAAAGCCCCAAGGGCAGGTAAGAGATAGGATTTACAAACTGCCCTTCTCTTAATTAAGCCTTGGACCCAGAAATTAGCAGAGCTCCATTTCTAATATGTTCTATTGGTCAAAGAAATCATAGAGTTCAAGCAGATAGGAGAGTGTGGGTAGGGTTTAGACTTCACCTGAAAGTAAAAGAAGTAGCAGAGTATTTGTGACCATCTTTAATCTACCATACATCTCTTTTTAGAGCTTCATTTGCTTTATCTATGAAATGAAAGGGTTACACAAGATAATATAATATCTAAGGTCACTACTAGTTTCTGAAATCTTATGATCCAACAAATACTTTTTCAATTGAGAGACTTTGAGTTTCCTAAGAGATATAGACAGAGGAGAAAATGAAAATATTTTCAAGTGTACTGTTTGCACTTATATTGTTTTACAATATATAGATATATCAAGGGGCAAAAATGAACACTGCATCTATCTCCTAGGAAAATACTTTTTTTTTTTCAAAAGCAGCTACCTAACCAAAGCAACAGAAAGAGAAAATCATCATTAATTTACTACAAACATTGAGACAGAAGTGTCTGTGACATAGGCCTAGGAAATAGATTTTAAATATATCAGCTTCAGAGAACATTGTTGAGTTCTCTGTGTGTATAGACTCTTTATCAGGCTGGTGGTTCAAACCCACAAGCCACTCCTCGGAAGGAAGGTTGGGCAATCCTACTTCCGTAGTGATACTGCCTCGGAAACCCAAGGAGGGGTCGCTATGAGTCGGGGCCGACTCGACAGCACATAACAACAACAACAGACTCTTTACCAATCTCCCACCCTTCCTTTCTTCCCCAATGCACATAGATGGGCACATACACTATCTTACTCCCAAGCTGGGTAATTTGACATAGCAGGGCAGAATGTCTTAGATTCTAAATGACTTCAAGAAAAAGCTATTCTCAACACATATAGCTTTTGATGTCTCAACTATGTTTGTCAAAGAAATCTAAAAAGTAGTAAACTTGTTGAAATCTGAAATGGAAACAGAAAGTCAATTTTCAAAGAAATCTTATCAGATCTTTAAAGAAAAACACCATGCTCTTAAAAGAACTCTTTAAAATGATTAACTTGTGACTTAAAAAAATAAAAAGTTGTTGAATGAACATAAGGCAAAAACAAGATGTTGAGAAATTTTGTATGTAATAATTAGAAAACAAAATGACTAAGAGGGTTGGAGAAAAGAAATGGAGATCAGAAGCAGGGTGGCCTATGAATTGATCCTGAACACTCCCATTCTCTGGGAAAATCATGTCTGAGGTGTCCTGCTGTATTTTAATGTAGTTTAGATTAAAATGATCATGAGTCAAATGATGGTTATAGAACCCTGGGTAGTGCCAATTCCTGAAGAATCTAGATCCTCATGGGTAATTTTAATTATGTTAAACTGAGGAGCTACTAAGCTTCTTCTACTTTGTTTGAGCATCCAAGTTATTCTCTGTTTTTGGCTCCACTGAGCCATGATGTTTGAGAAGAGTCAAGGGGTTGGTAATCATCTTAGCACAATGATTAGCAATAGTGACAAATATGTTCATTGGATTCCCCACCCCGGTACTTTGATCTCACCCTGATAGTGACCTAGGGCGCCATTAACTATTGACTTCCACCAATAATATTAGCTAGGACACTGAAAATATAAATTTTATAATTAAACATAAAAATATTCAGTCACTCTAGAGAATAAAAATTGCAATCTTTTACTGCTTTGAGCCTCCTATACTAGCAAAGTCACTCTGGTCCTCAAAAAAAAAAAATCTATTTTGCATAAGAAATATATTCATAACACCAACTCTGTTCTCTTTCTCTCTAAAAAGTTCACTTTGTGGATACGAGAAACTGGATTTGAGATAGAGGCTTAAGCCCAATCACTTACAGAGCCCTACATGACTTTATATGGTTTCTTTAAAATAAATTTTCACCATAACAACAGTAAATGCCAATGTTCTAAATACCCAAGACAGACATTATACACTCAGAGTCAAATCTTCCTCAGAAGGAGTTTTGACTTTTCGATAGCATATTTTAAGCACTTTGTGCATCTACAAGATTTTTTTAAAAAAAGCTCACTGCCATCAAGTCAGTTCCGATTTATAGTGACCCCCTTGGGCTTTCCAAGACAGTAAATCTTTACAGAAGTGGATTGCCCAGTCTTCCTTCTGTGAAGTGGCTGGTGAGTTTGAACCACCAATTTTCTGGTTAGCAGTCAAATGCCTTAGGCACTACGATACCCTTTGTAAATTTATGTGATGATAGAACTATTATTTGGAAGAATGACGTTAAATCTAATAAATCATATTTTTTTATTATAATGACTAGCTCTAAAATTAGATTTTTAAAACAGCACTATTATATTTGAACCATATTGCAGTTTGTTTTTTAGAAAGTCAGCTGAATACTGCAATTGCTACCAACTTAAAACCGTGAAATCTCTGATTTACTCCATAGATTTTACCATAACAATTAACTAATGATCTAAATCTGAAAAGAAAAAGAACTATGAATTAGAGAAGTTTCTTTGTGCGAAAAGCCAGCTTCATCAGTACTCTGCTTTGACTTACTCATCAAAACTTCATCTGTCTTGATGCACCTTATTTTAGTACGTTTCATGGGAGCATTTCACCCAAAAGGAAAAAGTGGGTGGACATTTAATTATAATATTTCCCTCCAACCTACAAAGCTGATTGTTCCCACTCACAAAATGGCAAGCCAGATTTAGCAAATCCCTGGCACCAAGAGGGAGTGCTTCGGAGGGGACTCTTGGCAGTTTGGAAGAAGTGCTCACTGTTATTGGCACTACTATCACCTTTGCATTTTGACAGAATATAGTTCAAGTGCCACACATTGCTTTAATTGATCATCGGTTAATAAAGAAGGATATATTCCCTTATAAATAAATAAATAAAGCTTTTGGAGTCTCATTCCATTCTTTCTCCTTCTCACCAGAAATAAGAAAAAAAAAAAAAATGAAAAGAACAAACCCATATTTACCTTTGTACACAAACCAACAACTGTTCTTTGTGAGCATCTTGGCAATGCTCCTCTTCATTGGGAAAGTCGGGCATGATTTTGCTTATGCAGAAGATAGAGGTCCCAGGTGCGACTGCCCACTCCCTGGGTTGTAAACTGCTCAGCATCTTAATCCTTTTGCAGCTAAATAGACAAGGTTGAGCGTGACCTATAAAAACCTAACATGAAAGTATAGTGAGCTTCTTGCCATGGTTTTAGAAGTTTCTTTATAAATTTTCTGTATTTTAGTTTTTGGAACACAGGTGAAGGTAGTGATTCAGTTATAGAGAAGTTAGGGATTTTTTCCATAATCAAGTGTACAAAATTTGAAACATAAAATTTATGTTTTAGAATTTAGAGGAGGGATTAGAATAGCTGCAAAATAGAGGCTAGGCAGGAATTGGATTTGAAAAAAATGAATGTCCAAGTGTAGACATGATACTTATTCCTGTGTTCCAGGAATTCTTTAGAGATGAAATCTAGATAGCTAAGTTGGCAAGGGCCTGAGGTAGGACAGGGGCAGTTGATGAATGGCCTTGAATATTTGATTGCCAAGGTGAAGAGTTTAAACCTTATGTTACAGAATTTGATCCATTAGTGGACCTGGAGAACTACTCCAGGGGAGAGTCTAAATTAGGGAAGTCATCTTTTAGGAGAATCTGCATATGGACTATTTTCCATCAGCATATAAAAATTTCTAACCACCAATGACTGAGTCAAAGATCACAGATATGGGCAGGCATTTCAAAAGGACTGTGATTAAACCTGACCTACTACACATTAAATATAGAGAAACAACTAGTTTTAGTAGTGAAATTGGACTGGAAAAGCAAGTGTCCCAGAATTCACACTCTAAAGTAGTGTGAAGAAAGAGGAACAACCTCCATGAGATGGACTGACACAGTGGCTGCAACTCTAGGTTCGAGCCTATTGTGAGGATGGTGCAGGACTGGCAGAGCATCTTGTCCTGTTGGACATGGGGTCAGATCCCACTTGAGGGCACCTAAAAACACAGCAGTGCTGTCTAATAGAAATGGAAGGCAAGCCACAAATATAAATTTAAAATTTGCAATAGCCAAATAAAAAAAAAGGTGAATTAATTTAAATATTTTATTTAACTCAGTATATACAAAATATTATCATTTAAACATACAATCAATACAAGTGGTATTAATGAGATATTTTACATTCTTTAAAAGGAAAGTTTTGAAATATGGTGGATAATTTTGCATTTATAGCTCATCTTAATCTGGACTAGGCACATTTCAGGTGGCCAGTAAGCACATGTACTGAATGGTTGCTGCATTGGACAACATAGTTCTAGATAGATAGATGGTAAAAAAAAACTCGAGGGCAGCGATTGTGTCTTTATTCATTCATTCACTTAGCAAATATTTCTTCAGTGCCTAATGTGTACTGTACACTGTGGTAGACCCCACGAATACTATCTATAGTTTTTACTTCTGTTTCTACTTCCTGGCACTAAGTAAGAACAGCAATCAATTAATCTTAGTTGAGTGAATGCCCATTAATTTTATACAAAATCTTAAAAGATGGTGAATGGCATTGTTTATTGGGTAAAATGTAAAATATAGAGACAGATTTTGGTTTAAATTCTAGCTAGCTGATTTTGGGGATGTCACTTGATATCTAATTATGCAAACTGGCATTTATCAATTCCTTTCAATCAATTCACTATTCCACTCAATTAAATAAAATGTATAGTGAGTCCCTACAATGTACTCTATTGGAATCATCTCAAGAGAGCTCATATTGTTTAAGATCTGATTCTATTGTTGTGTTTTGGGTTTTAAAATAGATGGGCTCTACTTACTTGCTGAAATGACTCTAGCACATCACTAAACCTCTCTAGAATTCATTTTCATTGTCTGTAAACAGAAGGTGAGAAATTAAATAATGTTCTCCATTCCTGGCATTTTATGATTCTAGAAACCAGAGAGAGTTCTTTAATGGTTTTATATGTGTAGTGGTTCAAACCCAGCAGCCACTCCTCAGAAGGAAGATGGGACAATCACTTCTGTAGTGATACTGCCTCGGAAACCCAAAGAGGGGGCACCATGAGTTGGATCCGACTCAACGGCAGTGGGCTGGGCTGGACATATGTGTTGGTAACTTGTTGGTGGATGTAGGCGGCTGCTTAACCTGAAATTCAGAAGGAATGGTAATTTTATGGCTTTTATAGGGCAAGAATAATTCTGTCTCTCTCTCTTCGTTAAATAATAAGCAGAGAAAATGGATTAAAAAAAATAAAAATATTTTCGTAATCTGCACCAGCATCAAGGAAAACACTTTGTACTCATTACCTCATTACACCAGTGCTTCCAACTATGATTGAGATAAGTAACATCATTACCATTTTTGCTGATAAGGAAACCCTGCCTGAGATAAATTAAGCAACTTGTTTAGAGTCACACAGCAGAAAAGTGAATCAAACTCAGTTCTTTGGATGCCAGAGGTTAAAAGGAACTAAGGTAGCACACCAAATCTAAAAATAGTAAATGAGCCCAACTTCATGTTTAATTCCTTGAATGGAGAGAGGAGAAGCATTTCTGAATGCTTTTAAGCAAGAGATATTCTAAGAAGTGGATCAAGCTGTGAAAGCTCCAAGAGTTGATTGTGTTTTTTTTCTAAGAATCCCTAGATTTTTCTGTCTCCCCTAACTAGACAAGCCAAGAGCTGAAGTACATATTTATACCTGTAACATTCTCTGCAAAGCAGTTATTCTTTGTAACTCTTATGTAACTGCTTAGCTATTGCCTTGTGATTAACCCAGGATATAAAACCTGGGTGAAATCAGGCATTATCCTTTAGTGAGAAAGTACAGGTAGGCCACCTGTAGGTTAATTGTTTAGGACGTGGGTTATATCAGTGCAATGTACACTATGTAGGCTTCTCAGTTAGTCCATGAAAGCATACTGAGTCCCTAGTAGAAGCTGTATTTTGTTAATGTTCTTCTAACCTAAAATATATTCAGAGGTGCCCCTCTCCATCTTCCAGCCCCTCCCACTTTTTCTCCTTCCAACAGGTAGTGCCTGCAGAGTCCTCCTAAGGTGGTGGTGTCATTAGCTGCTACTGAGTAGGCCCTGACTCATGGTGACCCTGTGCACACCAGAACTAAATGTATATATCCTTATGATCCATAGGGTTTTCTCTGGCTGATTATTGGAAGTAGATCACCAGGCCTTTCTTCCTAGTCCTTCTTAGTCTGGAAGCTCCACGGAAACCTGTTCAGCATCATAGCAACACACATGCCTCCACTGATAGATGGGCTGTGACTACACATGAGGTGCATTGGCTGGGATTTGAACCTAGGTTTCCTACATGGAAGGTGAGAATTCTACCACTGAAATACCACTGCCCTCATACCTAAGGAAGGTGTGAAAAATTCAAAGTCTATAGTGTTGTTGTTATGTGCTGGTAAATCGATTTTGACTCCTAGCAACCCAGTGTAACAGAGTAGGACTGTCCCATGGTACGTATCGTATGTACTATCTTCATGGGAGCAGCTTATCAGACCTTCTCTCCCATGGAGCAGTTGATGAGTTTGAACTGCCCACCTTTTGGGCAGCAAAGCACTTAACCATTGTGCCCCAGGGCTCCTTAAGCCTATATCAGGGACTAAATATTGACTCAAAGGATTTGGGAAACAGTGGGCCTGTGGTGAAATGAAGGGATCAGTCTCATTTTATCTCAGTCAATTACTGCTGTGCAGGAAGAGAGACCTAATGTCAGATATCCAATTTCTTAAAAGAAGTAAAAAAATCTAGATTGGAATGTAAACCTGCTGATTTGTAAGTGTTGTTGTGTGCTGTTGAGTTGATTCTGACTTAAAACAGCCCAGTGAGTCAGAGTAGAACTGCTCCATAGGTTTCCCAGGTTGTAATCTTTATGGGAGAATTCACCAGGTCTCTTTTCCTACGTTGCTGCTGGTGGGTTCAAACTGCCTACCTTTTGGTTAGCAGCCACAACAGCTAAATCAACTAAGAGCAAAATGAAAACAAAACCCACCATTTGTGACAACTAAATCATGTCAAGAACCACTGGTTTTACAATCTCTGCTCTAGGGTTAATTTTTGGAAGGCAAGAGCTGACAGCAGGAAGCACAGTCAGGAAGGTGGATTTTTGTCAGGGATGTTGCTATGATCTGGAACATGTCCTGTGAGTTAGAATCAGGCATAGAGGCTGGGTGGTAAAACACAAAAAGGAAACTTGGTTCGGGGAAAGAGGAATTCTCTGTTTTCTTTCTTCCAGTGGTTTTCTGGAATTAAGAGGTGAATTCAAAAAAGAAGTTCAGGAACACATAGAAGACCATCAGTTTTTCCACATTTTTTTCTGTTCCTTGCAAGCACTGCTAGAGTAAGGGCAGGGATAGAGTAGAGGAGACGTTGCTAAAGAATCATTTACAGGCTGTTAATGGTCTGTCTCCAATCCTGATGCCACGTTTTCTTCATATAGTCCAGCTTCTCAGATTATTGTACAGCATACAGATTGAATAAGTATGGTGGAAGGACACAACACTGATGCACACCCTTCCTGATTTTAAACCATGCAGTATCCTTTTGTTCTGTTCAAATGACAGCCTCTTGGTCTATGCACATATTCCACACGAGCATAATTAAGTGTTCTGGAATTCCCATTCTTTGCAATGTTATCCATTGTTTGTTATGATTCACACAGTTGAATGCCTTTGCATAGTCAATACAACACAGATATCAGCCTTTCTGGTTTCAGTCAACAACCATCTGATATCAGCAGTGGTATCCCTCATTCCACATCTAATGGATATTAGCCTAAAAAAAACTCCCAAGTAAAAATGAAAACCTGATTGTATAAAATAAATACTATGACAGTAAGTCTCATTTACAAATGTCTTTTAATTAGTAAATGCCTTCCTTTATCTCAGATTAACAGTTGGCTAATATTATGCCAATGTTTTTGTATGAACAGTGTAGCTGGAATGGCCAGGTTGTTTATTAGCTAGGAATGGTCATGCATCTGTCAAGTAGCAGCACATCAGATATAAAAAATATCTAGGAAAACAGCCACAAGGGGACCCTTTACAAAACAAATGAACAGATTTATCTGATGTCAAAAATTCAACAGTTTTCCACAGCATTGGCAAGGACTAGCGCAGAAACATTAGAGCAGTAGTATCATTGGGGGTGTGTGTGTGGAGACAACCTTGAAGTCAGTGAAAATGCTGTGGACTTGCTTTACAAACTTGTAGACACACAAATGGATCTTGCATTCTTATTTTGAGCACTTTGAAGGCTTTTAATCTTCAGATGCATACATTTTATGTTACCGTACTTTTCCCATTTCCAACGCCTCTTTGCAATTAGATTCTCCTGCTGCGGTTTGGCATGAGGTGGTGCCGATACCTTTGACACTGCAGACAAGTCGATGAGCTCTGTGATAAGAACTGACAGCAGGAAGCACAGTCAGCAGTTTTCTTTAAGAAATGGACTGTCACCGTCAGTTCTTCTGTTTAGAAGTCTAGCCTCTTGTCAGTGTAAGGATTCCATTGGACTCATGAGTTTATGTCAGTGAATAAAATCTTATTGTGCACCAAATTTTTATGGTTGTTACAAACCTTTTTTAAAAAGAAAGAGAAAGAGAAATGAGGAAAAGCATAGGGATCATTCATGATTCATCTATTTCTATACTTGTTTCTTAGATACCTTCCTCCCTAAAAATTGATGTAGTAATTTATCACAGGTCTGGGTGTCTCCATTTTCCGAATCCTGTTTCCTAACCTTCCAAGCATATGCAAACCACTTTTCCATGACAAACACTGTATGCCATTTCAGGAATCTGTAGTCAGGCTCATGCATTTCTGTAGGGAGCTAATCAAGATTATATCTGAGTTGTGACTGGCAGATAGCTAAGTGATGGTGTATAGATGAATTTTCCATTCTTCAATCTGTGTTCAGAAAATTCACAGCTATAAGGCTACCTGCTTAATTAAAAAAGAGCTGTAGTAGGGCAGGGAGAGAGTGTGAGCTGCAGGTAGATTTTAAGGAGCTAAGAAGAAGTTGCATGCTTCCATTGTGTGATCATCACATAAATATAGATTTACCAACTTGTTACTCACAAATGTAGCAACTATTAACTATTTAGGCTGAAGAATTTCCTGCTCATTATAGTATTTTCCTAAGAGTACAAAGGATTTTTTTTTACCTTGTTGTTAAGAGATTGCAGGCCTTCTTTCTCCACAGTATGAACCACACAGAAACACACAAACACAGAAGCCCAAGGTGATAAACACTTTATAAGCTTGTAGGCAGCATTCCAGAGACTTAGTTAAAACATTTGATTCAGGTTTTATTCTTGGCTTTGCCACTAGACTTTGGACAATATGCCTTTGGGTAAGTTACACCTCTTCTGGATTTTATTTCTGATCTCCTTCCATCTCCCCTAGTTTAAAGAAAATAATATTTTTTTTCCAGTGGACCATACTTTGAGTTTACCAAAAAATGTGCAAAATATACCATTAACAATCCCTTCCACAAATCACAGTGCCAAGGTACTGCACCCTTCTTTCCAGCACACACACACGTGTGCGTACTCCAACACCACAACCCATCCACTTTCAGCGGAATGTAAGAAGTTATGAGAACAGATTTTTAAGATATGTTGGGATGCAAATCCACCAAACCAAACCTACTGCCACTGAATGGATTCCAACTCACAATGACCCTAGAGGACAGAGTAGAATTGCCCCATATGGTTTCCCGGCTATCTATCTTTACAGAAGCTGACTGCCTTGTCTTTCTCCCATGGAGTGACTGGTGGGTTCAAACTGCCAACATTTTGCTTAGCAGCCGAATGCTTTACCTACTCTGCCACCAGAGCTCTTTCTAGGATGAAAATAGTCATGTAAAATTTGACATTCAGGAGGAGTCGAGGAGACGCTCGCCTAACTTAGACTCTTTCTTCCTCTATTTTTGTGTGAAACAATATTGAAGTTGTTTTCCTGTATGCCCTATGGCAGTTACTGAACATATCCCTGATTCAATTGCTTCAAATGCAGAATGGGAACAGTACCATGCTACAGAGCAGTTGTGAAGATAAAATTACATGGTTAACATGAGAGGGCTTAGAAAAGGAAAAAGAAAAATTACCAAGCAGAAACTGGTTATAGTAATAGCTATCTTTTTTGCAAGGGCTTTTGTGTGCAGACAATGCTGCATACATTATCTCATTTAGATATTATTTGGCTCATTTTATAGAAGAAAAAGTTTCAGAATGGCTAATCAGCTTACCAGTATCACACAGCTAGAAAATGACAGAACTGGCTGAATAGATTCATAGTGCATACACGCCCCCCACACCCCCATTACACCTTTTATAAAGTATCCTTCTTGGTCTTGGCCACCTTGAAGTCTGTTTTTCTAATGCATAGCACCAAATGACAAAACCAATTTGATTATATCTGAATGGATAGGAGACAACCAGAGGAATGGAAGACTCTTACAGACCATCTAATCCAAACTCTTCTTTTTTAGAGATAAGAAAATTAAGGAACATGCTCAAGGGCATGGAGGTAGTTGATGGGTGATTATCAGAGGCTTCAATTGTATATGCCAATAATGTTGTTGTTGTTGTTGTTATGTACCGTCAAGTCGCACCGACTCATAGTGACCCCTCCTTGGGTTTCCCAGGCAGTATCACTATGGAAGTAGATTGCCCCATCTTCCTTCCGAGATGCCAATAATATGACTCATTATTGCATGCCGTATCATGGAACAATGTTGCATGCCTTTTTTTTCTGCAGCTTAATCACCACACCTAGAATGCTAACTTTATGCATTATATACCACTGAATCATCCACATATGGGGCATATAGTAGCCATTGTATAATTGCTGATTGACTGAATGGAGGCAGATCCTTGTTGCCATGGAGTGTATTCTGACTAATGGTGACCCAAAGAGTGTCATAGTAGAAGTGTGTTCCTTAGGGTTTCCAGTGACTGATTTTACAGAAGTAGAGCATGAGGCCTTTCCGCTGAAGCTTCTCTGGGGTACATGAACCGCCACTTTCTCAGTTGGCAGCCAAATGCTTAACAGTTTACACCACCCAGAATTCCATGAAAAACTTAGTGTATCCAAATCTCAGGATTTAATCAGTTCTTGGTGCATCCAGCTTATCTATGAAAACCTAGTAAGTGAATCCACTGCCTCCCCCCAGCATGGAATCAGATCATTTTAGAAGATGCTAGATCTTAGACTATGGTTCTTCTCCATGATAGCAGTCCCTTTTCTAGAGACAGCTTGCCCACGTACAATTTACTCTCTCTTTTCCCTCCTCCTGCTTTTCCTCCCATTTCTCCTCCTCCTTCTCTCTAGCACTCTCTCTAATTTGCACTCTCCAAATGCATTCTTCCTATATAATTTTCCCTTTTAAGCAACTCATGCTAGGCCTTTTACAATCCATTTGAGTGGATTATAGTTTTTCTTTCAGCAGAAATATAAAAGTCATGTCTTTTTAAGAATACACTTTAGTGTCTCTCTAAATTGTCTTAGATTTTTCCATAAAATGTCTCATTTTCTCAGAATACATTTGCAAACCTCATAATGTCAGGTTACTTCTGAATATAAGTAAACTTCTAAATATAAGCAAACTTCTACATGTAAGCAAAAAGTCATATCCTGATCACTTGATTAAGTTTATTTGCAGAGGGTAATTTTTTTCTTAGGCTCCATGATATATTTCATATTCCTTCATTTCATATCAGTGGAAATGAGTTGGAGTTTTGATCTTTCAGATGATTGTTCTTAACTCATGAATAAATTATAGAAAACTGTGGAGGAAATGCTGTAAAATCCAATCCTACTAATTAAGCAGTGTAATAAAACAGTCCAGAATAACAATGTATATTACAAATATTCTATATCCAGAGATACTGAATCATGAACAGGTAAAAATATCCTCCTTTACCCTCCCAAAAGAGAGAAACTGTTGTTGTTGTTGTTAAGTGCCGTCGAGTCGTTTCCGACTCATAACGACCCCATGCACAGCAGAACAAAACACTGCCCGATCCTGCGTCAGCCCCACAATCCCTGCTATACTTGAGCCCATCATCACAGCCACTGTATCAATTCATCTCCCTGAAGGCCTTCCCCTCTTTCGTCGACCCTCCACCCTACCAAGCATGACATCCTTCTCCAGGCAATCGTCCCTTCTTACAACATGACCAAAATAGGTGAGACGAAGTCTGGCCATTCTTGCTTCCAAGGAGCATTCTGGCTGCACTTCCTCCAGGACAGATCTGTTAGTTCTTTTAGCAGTCCACGGTACTTTCAGCATTCTCCGCCAGCACCACAACTCAAAAGCATCAACTCTTCTTTGGTCTTCCTTATTCATTGTCCAGCTCTCATATGCATACCAGGCGATTGGAAATATCATGGCTTGTGTCAGGCGCACCTTAGTCCTCAAGGAGATATCCTTGCTCCTCAGCACTTGAAACAGTTCCTTCGCAGTTGACCTCCCCAATGCTACACGTCGTCTAATGTCCTGACTGCTGCTTCTGTTGGCATCGATTGTAGAACCAAGCAACGTGAATTCCTTGACAACCTCAATCTTCTCTCAATCTATTGTGATGCTGCTCATTGGTCCAGTTGTGAGGATTTTTGTTTTCTTTATGTTGAGATGTAATCCATACTGCAGACTGTATTCTTCAACCTTCATCAGTAGGTGCCTTAAGTCATCCTCACTTTCAGCAAGCAAAGTTGTATCGTCTGCATATCTCAGGTTGTTAATGATTCTTCCTCCAATCCTGATACCACGTTTTTCTTCATATAGTCCAGCTTCTCGGATTATTTGCTCAGCATATAGATTGAATAAGTGTGGAGAAAGAATACAACCCTGACGCACTCCCTTCTTGATTTTAAACCTTGTTCTGTTCGAACGACAGCCTCCTGGTCAAGGTACAGATTCCTCATGAGTACAATCAAGTGCTCGGGAATTCCCATTCTTCTCAATGTTATCCATAATTTGTCATGATCCACACAATCAAATGCCTTTGCATAGTCAATAAAACACAAGTAAACATCTTTCTGGTATTCTCTTCCTTGAGCCAAGATCCATCTGACAACAGCTATGATATCCCTTGTTCCACGTCCTCTTCTGAATCCGGCTTGAACCTCTGGAAGTTCTCTATCAATATACTAGAGACCAAACAAAAGAACTAGTTTGCATTACTAACTTCTAGATATCTTCTTTATGTATAACGGGATCCTGGTAAACATCCATTATAACCCACCAGAGGACACACAAACATCATCCAACATGTAGAGGAACTTATGCATTGTGTAGGGAGCTATATTAAATAATTCTGAAGGCCTCTTTCATCTCTGAAAATCTGATGAATTTCCCCTTCCTTACCTGACTATTGTAAATGGGAATCCTCTTTCTTGTTCCAGCTGTATATAAGCCCTTCAATGAGGCCTCTTCTATGTCTTCAGTGGTATTCACAAAACACACTTCTGTTTCTAGACTTTGTAATTTGACTTACCTTTCATCCACACAATGACAGAATCTGTGTTTCCCTGGCCTTGGGGATTTGCTTAGACAGTTCCTTCCTTTCTGCACAGCCACTTCCCATCATTTTCTGGAAAAATGCCTCCTAACCTTCCAGTTCACAGAAGCTCTCCTGGCACAGTCCTAAGTGCTAGGCGGCTAACCAGGTGCCAGAGCCTTTCGTCACCTATCCCAGAAGACATTGCTTCTACTTTTTAAGCTCTGTTAAGATATTCTTCTTAAACATTTAAATAATGTTGTTGTTGTTATGTGCTGTTGAGTCGGACCCGACTCATAGTGACCCCTCCTTGGGTTTCCGAGGCAGTATCACTACGGAAGTAGATTGCCCAACCTTCCTTCCGAGGAGGGGCTGGTGGGTTTGAATTGCCAGGCTTCTGGTTAGCCGTCAGGTGCCTTAGGCACTAAGCTGCCAGAGCTCCTATTTAAATAATAGTTTTTTCTATATGTAGAAATGGTTCCCAAACTTTATGTGGGTAAAAATCACCTTGGGGCTTGTTAAAAGTTTTGTTGGCCCTATCTCCAATGACTGTACTTCACTAGGTTAAGGTGCTGGTCCATGAGTTGATAGTTCTAACAAGTCTACAGGTGAAGTCTGTGCTACTCATGGATTGCACTTTGAGTAAGGTAGTATGTTTTGCTCCTCCTGGCTAGACTGTAATCTTCTCAAAGACTAGGGCAAGATCCATTTTCACCTATGCACTCCCCAAAGTTCCTGTTCTAGGAAAGTTGCTATGAATAAAAGAACATAAAAAAGTCACATGAAATTTAATCATACTCATTCCCTTCCTCATGAAATCCATATAGTAATAAGCTTATAAAGATAAAAAGAAAGAAAATTTATCTGCTAAAGGAGTTTCTGTTTGTATTTATGATAACAGCATATTTATCTGAACAATAAATGTTCTTTTTGCAGAGACAAGCAAACTCTAGGATGCAAAAGGAAATGAATGGAGCCGATTTAAATCCATTTAAATGGAACTTCCATTGGCTGGAAAATCCAAATTTGTTAATTCCTAAAATATTGTTATGTTGTTATTTGACATCGAGTCAGACCTGATTCATAGTGACCCCTCCTTGGGTTTCTGAGGCAGTATCACTATGGAAGTAGATTGCCCAACCTTCCTTCTGAAGAGTGGCTGCTAGCAGTCAAGTGCCTTAGGGACTAATAAATGACTCAATATATGGAAGAAAAATAATTTCTAATCATATCAAAGTAATCTGAACTTTTTTCTCTTTGCAGTTGAAGCATAGACTCCCGTTCCAGACCTAGGAGCATATACCCCTGAGCCTTACAGAGGCTGTGTCAGTGTGACATCTCTACATTTGATATTGGTATTGCCACTCCGACTATTCTTACATCATCAAGTCTAATGTCTTTAGTTATTTTAGTACATAAGGGTATTCTTATTGGCTGAATAAAGTCCCACCATGTCCAGCTGTTCTTAGGCATGTTAAAAGGCATTTGACTGCTAAGCAGTAGGCTGGTTGTTCAAACCTGCCAGCCACTCTGGCAGTCTACTTCCATGAAAATTTGCTGCCTCAGAAACCCAAAGGGGCTCACTATGAGTCCATGTTTAAGACATGGACAGTACTGGGCAGAAATACCATTTTCTTTTCAAGAAAGCAGTCAGTTCTTTTTCAGTAACCCAAAGCAAAGTACAGAGATAGGAGATACAATGTCCCACAATTCCGCTCTTAAGACATGAATCCCCAGAGAGTAAGAATCTGGCCCCTTGTACTCTATTCCCATGTCAGGTCTTGCATGTGCTTATCTGTACTCACAGAAGGCACTGTTCTTCATGTTTTAGTGCAGTCAGAGATTAGAATTTTTTCTTGTGCTTCATTTAACAACTTTCTTAGGTATGTATATGAAATTTATATGCATACAAAATTAATAGATATGATATATAATGATACAATATACACACACAAATAGTTTGTCCCCTTCTCCTGGGCTTAATTCTATCTTCTTATTTAGGAACTTTTGATTTAGGCCTCATTAAAAACTAGTTTCCTCCTAAAAATTCTGGCTCAGAAGTAAATTTGAAAATTAAACATCTTAGCAAGTACTTTTAATGGCTCTATTAGAGTGTGAAAAACAGAATTTTATTTCCAATTGACCCTTTTGTAATATATTGTAACTAAATCACTAGCTGGTATTCCTAACCTACCTGTTTTTACCTCTTCACTAATATGCCTACAAAAACACATACCAAGCAAACAAACAAACAAACAAACAAAAAACAAACTCACTGCCGTGGAGTGGGTCCCAACTCATAGCGACTATCAGCTGTCCACTCATCTGTCTTATTAATCCATTCTACCTTTACTTATTTGAGCAGTAGTTCATAAACTTGAGTGTACTTTAGAATCACCTGAAGAGATTATTAAAGAAACTTAAAAATGTAAAACAGATTACAGGCATACTACCAGAGCACTGATTACATGGGTGGAGTTGGAGCGAGCTCTGGTGGCATAGTGCCCAAGGCATCTGACTGCTAACCAGAAGGCAAGCTGTTCAAATCCACCAGTCACTCCTTGGAAGAAAGATTGACCAATCTACTTCCGTAGTGATAACGACTCGGACACCCAAGGAGGGATCACTATGAGTTGGGTCTGACTCCATGGCAGTGAGTTTTAATAAGTCTCAGGTGCCAGCTGCTGCTGCTAGTCTGGGACAGCACTTTGAGAGCTACTTATTTAGAGCTCTCTTCTAAGGGAGTGGACAATCACTTACTGGATTTTTTCCAACTTTGTATGTGTTTTTGTGGGAGCTCTGGTGGCGTAGTGCCTAAGGCATTTGACTGCTAACTGGAAGGCTGGAGATCCAAACCCACCAGCCACTCCTGGGAAGGAAGGTTGGGCAATCTACTTCCGTAGTGATATGCCTCAGAAACCGAAGGAGGGGTCGCTATGAGTCGGGCCAACTCCATGGCACATAACAACAACAGGGAAATAGTGATGCTATTTGTATGCAGCATGTTGGATTCAGGTAGTTATCACCTTATTCAAATCTATGAAAACCAAATTACGGTCTATGTGAAGAATAATAATAGATGGATCCAATGTCTTAAGATTCACAAGGGAAATTATTTTAGGAGAAGATTTTTCTAGAATGTATATTCTTTACTTTCACAGTTGTTATTATTATTTGCCACTGAATCAATTCTAACTCCTAGTGACTCATATATTACAGTGTAGAACTTTTCCGTAGGGTTTTCTCGGCTGTAATCTTACTGGGAGCAGATTGGCAGGGCTATAGTAAAGAAGTAGAAAACACAAATTCACTGAAGAAAAGATAAAAGGCGATATAAAAATATAAAAAATTGTAGAGATCCAGTTTGATAGTATAAGCGATTTATGATAAGAAGAAAAACTGGAGAATGAAAAATATACAAAAATAATTAAACTAATAAAAACAGAATCAGCACAATATGAAATCCAATCAGTGACTTACAGAAAAACTTAAGAAATGTATCCTAAGAACACAAATTTATAAAGCCTTGATAGATGTAGAGGTGAGAAAACAAAGATAGAATTTATAGATAGCTGACATCTTAGGAATCCAACAAAAACAAACTGATCAAAATGATAACCAAAGTCATAGTAAAAGAACTATTTTCAGAAGTAATAAAACTTTGACTTTGTAAGTGTAAATGGATCACTGTGTTTCAGGAAAAGTTAACAACAACAAAAAAAAAGACCTATGCCTAGAAATACCCTGCTAATTTTTAAAATTTTAATAATAAAGATAAATTCTTGTGTGAGAATGTGAGGAGGGCAGCATTACTTAAAAGGAATAGCCACCAAGTTAGTCTCAGACTTTATTTGAACTATGATAAATAATGTATGGGATCTTGTAGGGGAAAAACATGCATTTTGATAATTATACATATACCCATGTTGTCATTTTATATGAAGACATTCTTGGAAATGCAAGATTTCAAAAAATTATTTACCCAAATATGATATTTGAATATTCTTACTTGAAAATATTTTTCAACAAAATATAAATGAAGAGAGTTTAACAACTTAAAAAAGGAGAATTTGATAATATAAAACTTTGTTGTGGCTATTGCTTCTAATGTAATGTAAATCACTAATTTTCAATAACCTTTTTACAAAGTTAATCATGAATATATTGCATGTGTTTTAGAAAAGATCCTAAGGAATAAATATATAATTTTTTGGTCTTAAAAATAATCATAATTAACATATGCAATCCCAAAATATATTATCAAATATTGGGAATTAAAGTTATCTAGAAATGAAAACTCATGCTAAGTCTTTCATTTTACTTGCAATAGGGACGTAGATGTTTTGTTTTGTATTTTTTTCCCTTAAATCTGCCAGTCAGAGAAAATGCTTTAAGGGCATGTTAAAAAAAAACTTAGAGAAAAACTGAAAGTTAGCACTAATAATAATTATAAATACCCATAGATTTATATCCCCAACTGTATCCAAATTTTCTGGTAAAGTAAAAACAAACAAACAAACAAACAACAAAATATGAAGTGTTACTAAACATCAAATGAATGCTCTTTTTAACTAATTACAAAAACAGTCTTAAAAATCCTATTGCAGGCCTTAAGAACAACCTAAATGTTCAAAAAGTCAATTCATAATGCCACATTGGATACCTTTTTTTCATAATGCCACATCTCTCTAAAATCAGAGCAGTAAAACTGTAATTAATAACATTGCTTAAAACACAAAAACCCACACATATAGAAAATAATGAAAATTTCAGACTTTTTAGAAATTAAAAAAAAATGAGTGTCAAATTTGAGGCATATCACAACTTAACTATTAATAAACAAGTAAATGGAACATAAATGATATAGAGATTCAACTTATGATAGTAAAAGGATATAAAACTCTGTTAGCCACTTTACCCTGGATGGGAGCTCTGGTGGCACAGTGCCTAAGGCTGCTAACCAGAATCTACCTCCGTAGTGATACTGCCTCGGAAACCCAAGGAGGGGTCTCTATGAGTCTGATCCTACTCCACGGTAGTCCGTTGGGTTGAGTTTACACCGTATGAAAGCACACAATCCTAATGTCTGCACTATATGTGTTTTCTCAGCAAGTTGAATGATCTCAGCAAATTGAAGGAGACAGGCTGAGTGATGATAGCTGCTTCAGCTCGCAACAGGCTGCATGTTGGTTCAAGTCAGCTCCATACATATCGATTTCTAGGATGCAGAGTGAGGGATGAGCCCCTATGTGGGATGTATGTGCCCAAGCCAGAGCACATGGGGGGAGAGGGATACATGAAATGTTCCTCAAATCCCCTGCTTAGATGGGATACACTTTTAGTTCTTCTCACATCCTATTGCTGAAAGCATAAATACAAACAAACAAACAAAACCCAAACTCACTGCCCTCCAGTCCATTCGACTCATGGCAAACGCTCCTTGGGGTTCCTAGATGGTATCTCTACGGGAATAGATTGCCCAGTCTTCCTTTCCGAGGAGTGGCTGATGGGTATGAACTGCCAGCCTTCTCGTTAGCAGTCAAATACCTTCGGCGCTACGCCAGCAGAGCTAGCCAAGTCTAATCCAACAGGGCAAGGAGTTTTCTCTGCCCACAGTGAACTGTGGCAAGAGTGAGATCAAAGGAACAATTGTGAAGAAATAACACAGTTATCCCTTTAATCCTCCTTTCCATGGAAACACTGAAACACACACACACACACACACACACACACAACCCAAGGAAAGAAAATGAAGATAAATAAAATTTACTTATTAGAAAAAAGGTATAAGAAAAATTTATATATAAATCAACTCTGGTTATTTAAAGCAAAAATAAATACCTACCCATGGTAGAATCAAATAACAAGAGGGAAACATACAACATTATAAATATTATAAATTAAAATGGAATATAGTAATAGAGCAATTTTTGTAAGAAAATAGCATATACAACTAAATCTTGACACATTTAAAGGTCTCAGAAGCAATTTGCTGAAAAAAAATATATTACTAAAATTTAACTAAGTAAAAAATATGAATGTGCCATTAGTCATGAATAATATTAAAATGTTATCAAATAATTATGTCCTAATAAGATTTTGACTCCCAGTTTTCTAGACCTTTAAAACAGCTGATTATTTCCATACTTTAGAATAGATGTAGAGCATGCCAAAAAATGGAATGCTACTAACTCATTTAATTAGCCAGCATAATCCTGATAGCAAAGCCTGACAAAGATAGTGTAAAAGTAATAATTATAGAGAAATATTTTTATTTAATACAAAATGATAGAAAAATTAGTCAACAGAACATTCAGGAAATTTCTACCATTTCTTAGTTGGTTACATAGAAGAATAACTTAAGTTTAATACTATAATATGAAGAAAATATTAAAGTCATTTTGCATAACTGTTGTTGTTGTGTGCCATTGAGTTGGCCCCAACTCATAGCGACCCCTTCTTGGGTTTCCGAGGTGGTATCACTACAGAAGTAGATTGCCCAATCTTCCTTCCAAGAAGTGGCTAGTGGGTTGAACCGCCAGCCTTCTGGTTAGCCAGAAAATATTTACAAAATGGAATATCTAATCTTAGATTTAAGGAGCTCTGGTGGTGCAGTGGCTAAGGCATTTGACTGCTAACAAGAGGGTTGGCGGTCAAATCCATCAGCCACTCCAAGGAAGAAAGATGGGGCAATCTGCTTCCATAAAGATTTACCCCCTGGGAACCCAGTGGGGGTACCAATGAATCAGAATCCAGTTGATGGCAGGGGTTTGATTTGGTGGTATGGTGGTGGAAAGCATTTGGCTGCCAACCAAAATGTCAGTAGTTCAAACTCAGCAGCCACTCTACAGAAGAAAGATGAGGCAGTCTGCTTCCATAAAGATTTACAGCCTTGGCAACACAAATGAGAGTTATTATGAATCAGAATTAACTTGATGGCAGTGAGTTTGATTTGTTTTTGATTGTTCTTGCTTTAAATGCAAAAAATTCTCCACCCCTCAACATAATAAAGGGCATTTATGCAAAACCAACAGCCAACATTACCCTCAATGGAGAGAGACTGAAACCATTCCTCTTGAGAACAGGAACTAGACAAGGATGCCCGCTATCACCACTTCTATTCAACATTGTACTAGAAGTCCTAGCCAGGGCCATAAGGCAAGAAAGGGAAATCAAAGGCATCCAAATTGGTAAGGAAGAAGTCAAACTATCCCTATTTGCTGATGATATGATCCTATACCTAGAAAACCCAAGAGATTCAATCAAAAAACTACTGGAACTAATTGAGAGATTTAGCAACGTCACAGGATATAAGATCAACATCCAAAAATCAGTTGGATTCCTCTACACCAGCAAAGAGATTCCTGAAAAAGAAATAAGGAAATCAATACCGTTCTCAATAGCTACCAAAAAAATAAAATACTTGGGAATAAATCTTACCAGAGACACAAAAGACCTCTACAAAGAAAACTATAAAAAGCTACTTCAAGAAACCATAAGAGACCTACATAAATGGAAAAACATCCCATGCTCATGGATAGGAAGACTGAACATTGTGAAAATGTCAGTTCTACCCAAAGCAATCTATACATTCAATGCAATCCCAATCCAGATCCCATCAACATTCTTTAGGGATATGGAAAAAACGATCATTAACTTTATATGGAAAGGAAAGAGACCTCGGATAAGCAAAGCACTACTGAAGAAGGAAAACAAAGTAGGAGGTCTCACATCGCCGGATCTCAAAACCTACTATACAGCCACAGTAGTCAAAACTGCCTGGTATTGGTTCAATGACAGATACATAGACCAATGGAATAGAATTGAGAACCCAGATATAGATCCATCGACCTATAGTCAGCTGATCTTTGACAAAGGCCCCAAATCCATTAAATGGGGAAGAGAATGTTTGTTTAATAAATGGTGCTGGCAAAACTGGAGATCCATTTGCAGAAAATGAAACAAGATCTGTACCTCACACCACACACAAAAACAAACTCCAGATGGATCAAATTATTTTACATTCTGTAACTTTCTGTCCCTTGATTAATGCATTTAATCCATTTGCATTCAGTGTAATTATTGACAAGTATGAATTTATTGCTCAGAGGGCAATTTATAGCCATAAATGCACATATCAAAAAAGAAGAAACGGTCAAAATCAACACCTTAAACTAGCATCTCCAACAATTAGAAGAAGAACACCAAAAATAGCCTACAGTCACCAGAACAAAAGAAATAATAAACATCAGAGCTGAAAAAGTTAAAAAGAAAATAGAAAAACAATAGAAGGAATCAACTAGAGTGGAAGTTGGTTCTTTGAAAACATTAATAAAGTTGACAAACCACTGACAAATTTAACAAAGGAAAAGGACAAAATGCAAATAATACAAAGGGGAAATGAAAAGGGTGACAACACAACAAAACCAAACAAACAAATAAACAAGAGGATACTATCAGAGTTTGATGAAGAACTACACTGTAACGTATGCCTAAGATAAGCCATGGTATTTTCAGTACTCTCATATGATGTGAAGGGTGGACAATGAATAAGGAAGACTGAAGAAGAGTTGATGCTTTTGAGTTGTGGTGTGGGCAAAGATTACTGATAGTACCATGGACTGCCCAAAGAACTAACAAACCTGTCCTGGAGGAAGTGCAGCTGGAGTGCTCCTTGGAAGTGAGAATGGCCAGACTTCATCTCATCTGCTTTGATCATGTTGTTAGAAGGTACTATTCCTTGGAGAAGAATATCATGCTTGGTAAAGTGGAGGGTCAGTGAAAAAGGGAAGACCCTCAACAAGATGGATTGACACAGTAGCTGCAACAATAGGCTCAGGTATAGCAAAAGTTATGAGGCTGGTGCAAGACCAGGCAGTGTTTCTTTCTTTTGTACATAGGATCACTATGAGTCAGAGCAGACTCAGTGTCATCTAACAATAACAACAATACTCCAATAAATGTGAAAACCTAAGAAATGGACAGATTTCTTGCAACACACTATCTACCTAAACTAACAAAGATTGAAGTAGAAAATTTGAACAGACCCATAACAAAAGAAGGACTTGAAGAGATTACAAAAACAAAACAACAGAAAACTACCAGTAAAAAAAACGTTCTAGATCAGATAGCTTCAGTGGCGAATATTACCAAACATTCTGAGAAGAGCTAACACTAATTCTTCACAAACAATTCCAGAATATAGAAACAGATGAAATACTTCCAATTTTTTTAAAGCTGGGGTCTGAGGTAGGTAGGTGAGGGTCTCAGGGTTGCTTTTGCTTAGGGACAGCTCTATTTTAAGTCTGGGGCCTGAGGTAAGTGGGCACAGAGCAGTTAGGAACAACTAAGGAAGACAAACTTGTCTGTCAGTTTGTCATCTTGTTGTGGCTTACGTGTTGCTATGAGGCTGGAGGCTATGCCACCGGTGTTGCAAAATGCCAGCAGGGTTACCCATGGTGGACAGGTTTCAGTGGAGCTTCCAAGCTAAGACAGAATCAGAAGAAGGAAGAGGCCATCCACTTCTCAAACAATTGGCCAGTGAAAACCTTATGAATAGCAGTGAAACACTGTCTGATGTATTACTGGAAAACTTTATGAAAAGCCCTGAAACATTTTCCAACATAGTGTTAGAAGAAGAGCCCATCAGGTTGGAAGGCACTCAAAATTTGACTGGGATATAGCTGACTCCCCAGAGTAGAGATGACCTTAATGATGTGGATAGAGTAAAGCTTTTGGGACCTCCATTGGCTGATATGGCATGGCTCAAATGAGTAGAAACAGATGCAAACTTCCATTAATAATTGGAACAAGGAATGTATGAAATATGAATCTGGGAAAATTGGAAGGAGTCAAAAATGAAATGGAACGCATAAAGATCAATATCCTAGGCATTGTTGTTGTTATGTGCCATCAAGTCAGATCCGAGTCATAGCAACCCCTCCTTGGGTTTCCGAGGTGGTATCACTATGGAAGTAAATTGCCCAACCTTCCTTCTGAGGAGTGGCTGGAGGGTTTGAACCTCCAGCCTTCTGATTAGCAGTCAAGTGCCTTAGGTACTACGCTACCAGCGCTCCTAAAGAGACGGCCTGGCTACTTGGTGGGGAGCGGCTGGTGGGTTTGAACCACCAGCCTTGGGTGTGGCAGGTGACTGCCTTAGGCCTGAGGCCATCCCCTAGGGCCATCCTAGTCATTAGTGAGCTGAAATGGACAGGCTTTGGCCATTTTGAATCAGAACACCTTATGATCTACTGTGGCAGGAATGACAAATTGAAGAGGAATGGTGTGGCATTCATCATCACAAAGACAATTTCACGATCTGTCCTGAAGTAAAATGCTGTCAGTGAAAGGATAATATCCACACACCTACAAGGAAGACCAGATAATACTACTATTATTCAGATCTATGTACCAATCACCAAAGCCAAAAATGAGGAAATTGAATATTTCTACCAACTTCTGCAGTCTAAAATTGACTAAACATGCAATCAAGATGTGTTGATTATCACTGGTGACTGGAATGCAAAAGTTGGAAACAAAGAAGTGTTACCAGTAGTTGGAAAATATGGCCGTTGTGATAGAAATAACAATGGAGATCGCATGATAGATTTTTGCAAGACCAATGACTTATTCGTTGCAAATACTTTTTTCAACAACATAAGGACAACTATACATGTGGACTTCACCAGATAGAATACACAGGGATCACATTGACTACATCTGTGACAAGAGGCAATGAAGAAGTTCAATGTCTTTGGCCAAAACAAGGCCAGGAGCTGATTGTGGAACAGACCATCAACTGCTCATATGCACATTCAAGTTGAAGTTGAAGACAATTAAAAGAAGTCCACAAGAGCCAAAATGTGGCCTTGATAATACTCCTCCTGAATTTAGAGACCATCTAAAGAATAGATTTGATGTATTGAACACCAATGATTAAAAACAAGAAGAATTATGAGATGACATCAAGAGCATCATCCATGAAGAAAGCAAGCAGTCACTAAAAATATGAGAAAGAAAGGACCAAAATGGATGTCAGAAGAGACTCTGAAATTTGCCTTGAG
>NW_006921657.1:11443393-11447457 GCF_000298275.1 Orycteropus afer afer
TTTCAACAAACGGATGCCCCACTGGAGGTACTCACTTGGCTATGCCAAGGGATTTGGAAGACAGCTACCTGGCCAACTGACTGGAAGAGATCTGTATTTATACCCATTCCAAACAAAGGTGATCCCATAGAATGTGGAAATTATCGAACAAAATCATTAACGTCACATGCTAGTCAAATGTTACTGAAGGTAATTCAAAAATGGTTATAGCAATATATTGACAGAGAACTTCCAGAAATGCAAGCTGGATCCAGAAGAGGATGTGGAATGAGGGATACCATTGCTGATGTCAGATGGATTTTAGCTGAAAGCAAAGAATACCAGAAAGATGTTTACTTATATTTTATTGACTATGCAAAACATTTGATTGTGTGTACCATAACAAATTATGGATAACATTGAGAAGAATAAGAATTCCAGAACACTTGATTGTACTCATGAGAAACCTGTACATAGACCAGGAAGCTGTCATTCGAACAACAAGGGGACACTGCATGGTTCAAAATCAAGAAGGGAGTGCGTGAGGGCTGTATCATTTCACCATCCTTATGCAATTTGTATGCTGAGCAAATAATCTGAGAAAGTTGATTATATGAAGAAGAATATGGCATCAGGATTGGAAGAAGGCTCCTTAACAAACTGAGATACATGGATGACACAACTTTGCTGAAAGTGAAGATGACTTGAAGCACTTACTGATGAAAATTAAAGACTGAAATCTGCAGCATGGATGATACCTCAATATAAATAAAACAAAAATCTCCAGAATTGGTCCAATAAACAGCTTCATGATGGGTGGAGAAAAGATTGAAGTTATCAAGGACTTACTATTACTTAGTTCTACAATCAACACCAATAGAAGCAGCAGTCAAGACATCAGATGACATTGCATTAGGCAAATCTGCTGCAAAAGACCTGTTTCAAGTGATGAAGAGCAAAGATGTCTCCTTGAAGATTAAGGTGCACCTAACCCAAGCCATGGTATTTTCAATCATCTTTTATGCACGTGAGAGCTGGACAATGAATAAGGACGACTGAAGAAGAGTTAATGCTTTTGAGTTGTGGTATTGGAGAAGAATGCTAAGAGTACCATGGACAGCTAAAAGAACTAACAAATATGTCCTGGAAGAAGTGGAACCAGAATGCTCCTTGGAAACAAGAATGGTCTGATTTCATCTCACCTACTTTGGTCATGTTGTCAGAAGGAACCATTCCCTGGAGAAAGATATCATGCTTGGTAAAGTAGAGGGTCAACAAAGAAGGGGAATGCCTTCAATGTGATAGAACAGTGGCTGCAACGATGGGCTCAGGTATAGCGAGTACCTTGAGCCTGGCACAAGACTGGGTAGTGTTTTGTTCTGCTGTGCATAGGGTCACTATGAGTTGGAGACAACTTGTCGGTACCTAACAACAACAACAACTCACAAATTCATTTTATGAAGTGAGCCTAACCCTGTTATGAAAGCCATGCAAAGACACCACTAAAAAAGATGATTATGGACCAATATCTCTCATGAATATAGATGCAAAATTTTCAACAAGATCCTAGCCAATTAAATCCAACAACATATCAATAATAATAATAATAATAATACATCATGACCAAGTGGGATTTGTACTAGTTATACAGGGATGGTTGAACATTAGAATAATAATCAATGTACACATCACATAAATAAAATGAATGAACCACATGATCATACCAATTGACATGGAAAAGGCTTTTGACTAAATCTAGCACCCATTCTTTATAAAAAACACTGAACAAAAGAGGAATAGAAGGGAAATTCCTCATCATAATCAAGGGCATATATACAAAACCAACAGTTAACATTATTTTAAATGGAGAGAGGCTGAACACATTGCCCTTATGAATGGGTATGGAACAAGAATGCCCTTTATCACCAGTGCTAGGAGCTCTGGTGGCATAGTGCCTAAGGCATTTGACTACTAACCAGAAGACTGGCAGTTCAAACCCACCAGCCACTCCTCAGAAGAAGACTAGGCAATCTACTTCTGTAGAGATAACACCTCAGAAATCTAAGGAGGGGTCTCTATGAGTAGGAATCGACTCAATGGCAGTGTTTTTTTTTTTTTTTTTTTTTTAATTATTCAGTATTGTATTAGGAATGTAACCTAGTCCAATATGGCAAGAAATGAAAATAAAACGCATCCAAATTGACAAAGAGGAAGTAAAACTATCTCTGTTTGCAGATGATATGATCCTATACATAGACATTCCCAAAGACTCAGAAAGAAAATTACTGGAGCTAGTTGAAAGTTTCAGCACAATGGCAAGTTGCAAGATCAATATGCAAATATCAGTCAGATTTTTTACATTAATGAACAGAATTTTGAAAAGGACAACCATATACCATTTACGATAACCACCCAAAAGATGAAATACTTAGGAATAAATCTAACCAGAGACATAAAGACCTATACAAAAAAAACTACCAAACACTACTACAAGAAACCAAAATGTTGTTGTTGTTGTTGTTGTTTGCCATCGAACCGGCCCCGACTCATAGCAACCCCTCCTTGGGTTTCCGAGGCAGTATCACTACGGAAGTAGGAATGCCCAACCTTCCTTCCAAGGAGTGGCTGGTGGGTTTGATCCACCAGCCTTCTGGTTAGCAGTCAAGAAACCAAAATAGACCTACATAAATGGAAGAATATACCCTGCTTATGGACAGGAAGACTTAACATTGTGAAAATGTGAAAACTACCCAAAGTGATCTACAGATATAAAACTATCCTAATCCAGATTCCATCATCATTCTTTAAGGAGATGGAAAACTACTCACCAACTTTATATGGAAAGTAAAGAGACCCAGGATAAGTCATGCATTACTACAGAAGAATAAAGTAGGAGACATCCCATTCCCTAGTTTGAAAACCTACTACACAGCCATGGTATTTAAAACAGCCTGGGACAGGTACAATGACAGGTGCCTAGACCAATGAACAGAATTGAGAATCCAAAACTAAATTCATTCACCTATGGACAGCTTAGCTTTGGCAAATGGCCAATACTCATTAAATGGGAAAGGGGAGTGTCTTTTTAATAACTACTGCTGGTAAAACTAGATATTCATAGTAGTCATTAAGGTTATATGTCCACTTGGCTGGGGCTGGTTTTGAGTTGTTGGGGAACTGGATGTAGTTATTCCCCATGATGAGACTGGTAATCAACTCCATGATGGACTCTGCTGTGAGCAGTTGAGTAGCTGCTTTAGGAATGAGGTCTGCTTCCAGTATATAAGGAGAACCTTTGGGAATGGTTGGGAGCTTTTTGGCACGCTTGAACCCTGTATGTAGCTGAGTCTTCATTTATCAGCCTACCATGTTTCCTGCCAATCTTGGACTGTCTGTGGACTTGAACTAGTTTCCTGCCATATTGTTTGGTAATATTGGGACTGTGCCATTTTATTTGTTGACCTTGGGCTTATTAGCTTCTGCGGCCAGAAGCTGCCTGAATGAAAAGATGAAAAGACACCTCTAGCTCCAGTGGAAGCAAGACGCAAAGCTGAAGCCCAAGGTTGAGGGGCTTTCACCCAGCCCTAGAGCTTGGCACTTTGAACTTGGACTTTTAGCTTCCAAAACTGTGAGAGAATAAAGTCCTGTTTATTAAATCATCCATCCATTTGTGATGTTTTCTTTTAGAGTGGCATTAAGTAACCAAAACATTCATTCACAGATGTTTTGGTTACCTACTGCCACTCTGACAAGAATATACCACAAATGGGATGGCTTTAACAAACAGGAGTTTATCCTTACAATTTGGAGGCTTTAAGTCTGAGTTCAAAGTGCCATGTTCTAGGGGCTGGATGAAAACCCCTCAACCTTGGGCTTTAGCTCTGCCTCCTGCTCCCAGCCCACTTAAGCTGGAGGCTTTTCTTCACTCAGACAGCTGCTGGTTGCTGAGGCAGACAAACTCAAGGTCAACAAGTAACAAGGCACAGTCCTGATATTACCAAACCACATGACAAACCATTAATTCAAGTCCATTAAAAGTCCCAAGATCGACAGAGCATGCCAGGCTGCTGAACAATGACTTGGCT
>NW_006921657.1:11447557-11456352 GCF_000298275.1 Orycteropus afer afer
CAGACCACATCCCTAAAGCAGCTATTCAGCTGCTTGTGGTAGATCCCACCATGGAGTTGATTGCCAGTCTCATCATGGGAAATAATTACCACCAGCTGCCCAGTCACTCAACCAGGCTCAGCCAGGCTAATACACAAACTTAAGTATAACACAGAAAAAAAATGAAGCAGGACCCATATCTTACCCCATATACAAAATTCAACTCAATTTGAACGCTCAGTTTTTATGCTCAATTCAGAGATCTGAGCATAAAACCTAGAACTATAAAAACCATCAAAGAGAGAATAAAGACAAACTTAAAAAAAAAAACAAATTCACAGCTATTGAGTCAGATCTGACTCATAGTGACCCCTCCTTGGATTTCTGAGGAGATATCACTAAGGAAGTAGATTGCCCAATCTTCCTTCTGAGGAGTGGCTGGTAGGTTTGAACCGCCAGCCTTCCGGTTGCAGTCAAATGCCTTAGCCACTACATCACTAGCGCTCCTTAGGTGCTCTAATACATGGCATAAATATACTATTGGACATAATTAAAAATGCACAAACACCAGAAGACAAAATAAATGACTGGGATTTCCTAAAAATTAGACAATTATGTGCATCAGAAGATTTCAACAAAAGAGTAAAAAGAGAACCCACAGATCAGGGAAAACTTTTTGGAAATGACACACCAGACAAGAGGCTAATCTCTAAAATTTATTAGAAACTTGAACACCTTAACAGCAAAAAGACAAATAATGCAATTAAAAAATGGGCAGAAGACATGAGCAGACATTGCATGGAAGGAAGACATCTCACTTCAGCGCTAAAAGTAAAGTTGAGAAAAGTAGAAAGCAACAATTTCTGGAATCCTCATATATCTGTGGTATTGTAAAATGGTACAACTACTGTGGATAACAGTATGGCTCTTACTTAAAAAGCTGGAAATAGAAATACCATATGATCCTGCAATCCCACTACTAGGTACATATCCTAGAGAAATAAGAGCTAGGACAGGAAAAAATGTATGCATATTCATGTTCATCATAGCACTACTCACAATAGCAAAAAGATGGAAACAACCTATATGGCCATCAATGGATGAATGCTTAACAAACTATGGTACATACATACATTGAAATACTAAACTATTTAAAAACAAAGGTGAATCTGATAAATGTCTCATAACATGGATGAAACTAGTGGACATTATGCTGAGTGAAATTACTCAATCAAAAAAGGACAAATATTATATGAGACCACAATTGAAAAAAGTAAAAAAAAGGGAGGTTTATAGATTGTTACCAGAAGTGGGAGAGGGAGTTAGAGTAAATTTCTAACTAGAGGGTAGATACATATTTACTTGGGTGACAAAACAAAACCCAAACCCACTGCCATTGAGATGGATCCGACTCATAGCAACCCCTCCTTGGGTTTCCCAGGTGGTATCACTACGGAAGTAGATTCCCCAACCTTCCTTCTGAGGAGTGACTGGTGGGTTTGAACCACTAGCCTTCTGGTTATCAGTCAAGTACCTTAGGCACTAGGCTACCAGAGGTCCTCCTATAGCCTTGGAAATACTACCGGACAATTCTATTCTTTCCTGTAAGGTTGCTATGTGTTGGAATTGACTCAGTGGCACTGGGTTTTTGGTTTGAGTTAAAAAGATTAAAGAATTTCTCTAATTGCTTCATCATAGTTTATATTACACACAATAAACTGTTGAAAGGGACAAAAATAAAAATCATCAATATCATGAAGAGAAATGGGAAACGGATATGAAAACACTAAAGCACCCTTTGATCATTACAAATTTAGAGCATTTTAAAACAACTACGGCATGCAATCATTTCCCTCTCTTGTTAGAATATTATGCATGTACCTGAAAAAAAATAAACCAAACTCACTGCCATTGAGTCAATGACTAATGGAAGGATTTGCAGTTCAATCCACCCAGTGGTGCCTCAGGAAAAAAGGCTGGCAGTCTACTTCTGTAAGATGAAAACCTCACTGCTGTCGAGTTGTTGCTGACTCATAGCGACCCCTCCTTGGGTTTCTGACGCGGTATCTCTACAGAAGTAAGTTGTCCAACCTTCCTTCCCAGGAGTGGCTGGTGGGTTTGAAACACCAGACTTCTGGTTAGCAGTCAAATGCCTTAGGCACTATGCCACCAGAGCTCCTGAGCAACACATTGTGGATATACATGAATGAGGAGAGTGGGCATCCTCTTCTCATTGTCTAATCTAATTGTCTGTCTAGAGTGAGATTTCAACCCTTGGGGAGTTTACTTTGGCAGTATGAATGAAACAACTTAAAAATATATTCATTCTTTGATTCAATACTTTTATTCATGGGAAAGTGATGTTCACAAAGATGATCATCTTATGTATAACCTCAAAACTGGAAGAGAAGACATATCCCCAGCAATAAGGAAAATAATATAAAAATCATGCTATGCTATGAAATATACTGCCATTACTCTTTTTATGAAAAGTTTGTGATAATACTGAGGACAAATGAACAAAACACAATATAGTTATAACGTTTTTATTTTTATTTTTTAAACTACACACAATGGAGATAAACAAAATCTGAAGGAAAATAAACAGAATGTTAGCAGTATTTATTTTAGGGAAGGGAAAGGAAAGGATATTCATCTTCCTTTTTTTTTTCATTTTCCAAACTTTCTTTAAAGAATATCTCTCACTTAAATATAATGAAAAAAATAAAAGATTGATAAAAGAGATGGCTTTGCTAAATGTAAAACGCCAAATGGATAGGTTGTCAGAGAAGAATGCTCTGAACACGTGTCTGAGACTGCAGTGCTTAACAGGAAAGAACTCTCTTCTCCTTTGCTAAGACTTTGTCTTAATAACAAAATTTCCAGAAAACCATGTGCCCTCAAGTCTATTCTGACTCATGGTGACCTCATGTGTGTCTGAGTGGAACTGTGCTCCACAGTGTTGTCAGTGATTAGTTACCAGAAGTAGATCACCAGGCCTTTCTTCCGAGGCACCTTTAGGTGGACTCCAATCTCCAACCTTTGGTTGATTTAGATCCTTAACCTTGGACACCACCCAGGGACCCCCTACAGAAAGAGAAGGCCCTAACTATCCCTCTCTGTAGCTTCCCAAGCTCCAAGCTCACAGTAGACTGCTCAGTGCTTTTGTTGAGAGAATGAATAAATGGCTCGTTCAATCTAGCGAACCCAAATCTCCACCATGTTTTGCATGGGAACATCTCCAAACCCCTATTGCCATTGCTAAGAAAATAACCTGGGCAAATTAGAAGCCACCATTTTCCCTGAAATTAAATTCCAGATGTTACAAGCAGCTGTTCTGAACTTTATTTAAATTTAATCTTGTAGCTGAGTTTCATTATTATTAGCTTGAACATAAGAGTTAATTTTCTGAGTTGTTCAAGTTACTTTAAAGGGAAGACTTTCATTTGCCTCTTATTAACCTGAAAACTATTATGTTTAAACTCATCTGAAGCCTAAACAGATAAGAAAGCTTGCATCTCTCTACAGAAATGCATCCTCTAGTTTGTAATGTTGTCATGAAATGCTTTTTTCCTAATACACATTAACCTGGTAGAACTACTGTTAGTAGTCAAATGCCAAATATCTTCATTTTTTTCCCATAACACAGTATGTGCAAGATACCATGATAAAGTGATTAGATAAGTATTATTTTTAGCTAGAGAAAGATGGCTTATGTTTTCCTCTACCCCAGAAAGCCAGGTTAAAAATTTCTCATGAAATTATTTGATCAGTATTCATATAAGTTGTAACAGTTTTGCGAAACATTTTTTTTTTTAAGCACTGGGCTATTAACAACATTACCAGCAACTCAGAGATGAAATGGAAAAAGTCTTAAAGTGCAAAGGTTGTGTTGAAAAACTACTCCATTCAAAATAAATTTAAAAAAAGAGAGAAAGAAGGGAAAATAAAAACAAAACCACTGGGAAAGTCACCCCATATTCAATGGAGCTTGCTTTGACTTAAATGTGGTAATTGAACTAAGTCAAACTGTCTCCTCTCCTAATTCATTAGCAATATTGTAATTAAAAGAGCACCTTCAGTTCCAGAGGGTAATGACCTTTTTAATGCAACTTGGGAATTCAGATTGCTGCTGAATAGTGGTGAATTTAGATGCTGAATTCAAATGCCAAACTTTCTTCTGGTAAATGTGCAATTAGAAATCAAGTGTGAATTGCCCTAGCAATTTTCTCATGTTTTTATATATGGTTTCTTTGGATTTCAGTGGAAAACATAATCTATTGAAATATTGTGTACTTGATTGGTGCTTAACTGATCTATAACAGTTGATTGTCCCAAAGAAATTTCATTACATCTTTAGCAAATATTTAAGCAACTTTATAAAACATTACCTAAACTAATCACTATTTATACTTTTACAGGGCCTCTTGTCATGCATGTATCATTATATAACCATGCATTTTTGCACAGTTTTAATCAAAGTATTTGTTAGGATAAAATGCTAAATTGCTGTAACAAAGTAATCCCAAAATTCAGTGTCTCAGGTAAGATAGATGCTTATTTTTCTCACATGCTCAGGTGAGTATTCCAGGTCAGTGGTGCTTTTACTTCACACAGCCATTCAGGGGCTCAGGCTGGTGGTGGTTTCGTCTTCTGGAACAGGTGATGTCAAAGGTCACTTTGGTTTTCATCATTCCAGCCTACAGGATCAGGAAGAAGAAAACAAGACTGATATTAAGGTTATTAGTGGCACATATCACATCTTCTTGCCTTCTGTTGAAATTAGTCACATAACCTCTTTCAACACAAGAAAGATTGGAAACTGATATTGCTAGCCAGACATGTACCAAGCTACAAATCAAATAATACTGAAGAATGAATGGCTGAATTTTAGTGCACAGCTAATGGCTCTGCCAGAGATAATATGCAATGTTGCCTAATACTTTCTTAACATTATTTCATAAACAGCAGGTCTCATATTTGTGAGGGACATAACTTAAGTGAAGCTGGGTGGAGTCAGAGTTCAGCCTGCATCCCTGGTTGAAGGCATATAAATAAATTTATAACTCAGTTCCTTAAGAACTGAATAGAATGAAAGCTCAACTATTACCCCCATCCTGGTTAAGACAGATAGGACCTTGGTTGGAGGCAGATAAGTTAAAATGATAACCCAGTTCCTTAAGAACTGAATGGAATGAAAGGTCAATTTACATATTGTCTCCATGTTATCCCCTAGAAACAGGTGATAAGTATGTTAATGTGTTTCCTGAGACAACTTGAAAAGTGACCTTGTCTGAGGACATACAGGGAGACTAACAGGAACAAAGTGTCTGGGAATTGACAATCTCCCCTCTGCCCAAGTCCTGATCAGCTGATGATAGGAAGTCGGTGTGACTCATCTGGTGCCCAAGAACAATGCATTAAAAATCTACTGTCCCATTAAACCGAGGTGAAGGAAATTTCAGTCAATCCTCAACTAATTCATGCCCAAATTCCTGAAGTTTTTATGAATATATATAACCCCCTCTCCTGAAACTTACAAAAACTGTAACCCATCTGCCATTCAGGGAGTCAGAATGGGTATGGACTCTGTCTCCTTACAATGACACTTTGCAAATAAATAATTTTCTCTTCTCTTAATAACTTGGTGCATAAACTATTTTGGCCTGACTGTACACCAGGCAGGAGTCCACATTTGGTCCAATTTCATAAAGGCCCTGCAACTCTTCAATTTCCAAAAGTTTTTCCATAAATTCAGTAAGTTTCAATTAAAAGGTGTAAGTGAATCTTCTTTGCCCTGAATAAATCTGTAAACATCTCCTGTATCATGTTTGAAGTAGTAAGTTAAACATTTACATTTTCCACTTTTTAAATTTTATAAAAACATTACCTATTTCAACAAATAGTCCTGGAATAACTAGACATCCTTATCTAAAAAAAAAAAAAAAGAATCTAAATACAGACCTTATACCATTCACAAAAAGTAAAATAAATGGAATCACAGACATAATGTTAAACAAAAAACTATACAAATTCTAGAAGACAGCATGGGAGAAAATCTAAGTGAATTTGAATATGTCAATAAGTTTTTAGATATAACACCAAAAGCATGATCCTTAAAAATAAAATTATAAAGTTGGACTTGTAATAGGGAAAAAAAGAGCCCAGACTGAAACAGATTAAATACAGACAATTTTATTAAGCCTTGTACAGGATAAAGGCAAAACAAAGGATGGTTGCATTCTGGAAGGGGGAAACCATCAGCATGGGTTTCACAGAATTATGGCCATGTAGCTAATTATATATGATTTTTTTAAAAAGGGAATCATCACAAGATCATGGTTGGTGGTAGATAGGTTCAGCACTGTTGCAGGTGGGACTACGGAAGGAGGGTAATGACCATGATTGGGAAATGTACATAATTGAGAGAGAAAAGAGTTGTAATATTGGTTCTGGGCCTTGACTACCTGGCTAGGTGGTGGTCCAGATAGTCTGTGACCTGAGTCTTAGCCACAAGGTGGCTACCAAACAATACCAAGACCCCAACTTTAATTTAAATTAGAAAAAGACACTCACAGGCAAGTTCCCTAGTTCTTTGTGAGAGTATAATCTACTTCCAACCATACTCTTCCTGAGGGCAAACTGCCCCTCTCTAGATTTCTCTTGGAACTTGTCTGTGCACAGCCACAATGCTGGTTTTAATGGTCAGAAAAAACACAAATGGCATCTGAAACATATGTCAAACCTCAAAATGTAGTCAGGCTACCCACTGCAATAACATAGTCTTCCACAGATCAAGTGCTTTAGAATTTAAGCTACAATACACACTTCATTAGAATAGAAAATTCTTCTCTGTAAAAGATGGCATTAAGAGAATGAAATAGCAAGTAACAGACAGGGAAAAATATCTACAAAAATAAATCTGGTAAAAGACTTGTATCTAAGATGTACAAAGAACTCCTCAAACTCAATAATAACAACAACCAATTACAACACAATTGTTAATAAAATCACTAATAAACACTCAATTATAAAATGTACAAAGATCTGAATAGACATCTCACAAAGAAGTTGTACAAATAGCAATTAAGCATATGAAAAGATGTTTAATACCACATGTTACTGTTGTTTTGTGCTGTCAAGTTGGTTCAAACTCATAGCAACTCATAGTGACAACAAAACAAAACACTACTCAGTCTTGCGCCATCCTCACAGTCATTGCTATATTCAAGCCCACTGTTGAATCCACTGTGTCAATACAGCTCATGGAGGACCTTCCTCTATTTTGCTGACCTTCTATGTTACAAAGCGTGATTCTCTTCTCCAGGGACTGTTCCCTCTTGATAACATGTCCAAAGAATTTGAGACCAACTCTTGTCATCCATGCTTCTAAGGAGCATTCTGGCTGTACTTATTCCAAGACAGATTTGCTCATTCTTCTGGTAGCCAAAGATACATTCAATGTTCTTCAGCAACACCATAGTTCAAAGACATCAATTATTTGGTCTTCCTTATTCATTGTGCAGGTTCACATGCATACAAGGTGATTAAAAATACCATGAATTGAGTCAGACACACCTTAGTCTTCAAAGTGACATCTCTTTTTAACACTGTAGAGAAGTCTTTTGCAGCAAATATTTCCATTGTATCATTTGATTTTTTGACTTCTGCTTCCATTGGTTTTCATTATGCATCCAAGTAAAATGAAATACTTAACAACTTAAATATTTTCTCCTTTTATCATGATGTTGCTTATTGATCCAGTTGTGAGGATTTTTGTTTTCTTTATACTGAAGTGTAATCCACAGTAAAGGCTGTAATATTTTATCTTCATCAGTCAATGCCTCAAGTCCTATTTGCTTTCAGTGAGCAAGACTGTGTCATCTCATATCGAAGGCTGTTAATGAGTCTTCCTCCAATTCTGATGCTATGTTCTTCTTTGTATAGTCCGGCTTCTCAGATTATTTGCTCAGCATACAGACTGAACAAATGCAGTGAAAGGATACAACCCTGACACACATCTTTCCTGATTTTAAACTGTGCAGTATTCTCCACCAGCCACTCCTCGGAAGGAAGGTTGGGCAATCCTACTTCTGTAGTGATACTGCCTCGGAAACCCAAGGAGGGGTCACTATGAGTCGGGGCCGACTCGACGGCAAATAACAACAACAACAACAACAAGTATTCTCTTGTTCTGTTTGAACAACTGTCTCTTACTCTATGTATAGGTTCCACATGATCAAAATTAAGTGTTCTGGAATTAACCATTCCTCACAATAGTATCCATAATTTTTTGATCCACACAGTTAAATGCTTTTGCATAGTCAATAAAATACAGGTAAACATAATTCTCATATTCTCGGCTTTCAGACAAGATCCATCTGACAATAGAAATGATATCCCTTGCTCAATGTCCTTTTCTGGATCCAGTTTTAATTTCTGGCTGTTCACTATCTATATACTGCTGCAAGCGTTTTTGAATTATCTTTGGCAAAATTTTGCTTGTGTATAATATTAATCATATTGTCTGTTATTTTCCACATGCTGCTGGATTACCTTTCTTTGGAATGGGCACAAATATAGATCTCTTCCTGTCAGTTGACAAGGTAGCTGTCTTCCAAATTTCTTATATATACAAGTGAGTGCTTGCAGTATGACCTTCATTTGTTGAAATATCTCAGTTGGTAGTCCATCAACACCTGGAGCATTATTTTATTTTTTGACAATGCCTTCAGTGCCTTTGGACGTCTTCCTTCAGCACCATAAGTTCTTGATCATATGCTACCTCCTGAAATGGATTAACATTGATCAATTCT
>NW_006921657.1:11460632-11486601 GCF_000298275.1 Orycteropus afer afer
AAAAAAAAAAAAAAAAGAAATATCGAGGGTGTTCTTCCCTTTTGGCTTTCTAACTCTCTTCTTTTCACATTACATTATAATATTTTACTTTGCCTTCTTGAGCTGCCCTTGGAAATCTTCTGTTTAGCTCTTCTATTTCATTACTGCTTTCATTCCTTTTAGCTATTCTATGTTCAAGATCAAGTTTCAGAGTCTCCTCTGACTTCCATTTTGATCTTTTCTTTCTTTCTTATCTTTTAAAAGATCTTCTGTTTTCTTCATGTAGGATGTCCTCCCAGAATTTGTTTGTTCTTCATTTAGTTTTCAGTACATCAAATCTATTCTTGAAATGGTCTATAAATTAAAGTGGAATATATTCAGGGTTGTACTTTGGCTGTCATGGACTTGTTTTTATTTTTTGTAGCTTCAACTTGAACTTGCTTATGAAAGATTGATGATCTTTTCAGTAGTCAGCACTTGGCCTTGTTCTGACTGATGATATTAAGCTTCTCCATTATCTTGTTCTATAGATGTAGTCTACTGAATTGCTGTGCACTCTCTTCAGTAAGGCTCCTTTATCTTCTTGAAAAAAGGTATTTTCGGTGATTAAGTGGTTGGTCTTGAAAAATGTTACCATGTGATATCTGGTGTTGTTTCTATCACTAAGGCTATATTTTTCAACTACAATCCTTTTTTGTTTCCAACTTTCACATTCCAGTCATTAGTAATTATCAATACATCTCGATTGCACATTTGATCAGTTTCAGACTGCAAAAGTTTGTAAAAAATCTTCAATTTCTTTGAATAATAGTCATATTAACTGGTCTTTCTACACACATATACATATTGTTCTATATCACTGACAGCACTGTACTTCAGGATAGATTTTTGCATTGTTCTTTTTGATGATAAATGTGACACCATTCCCCTTCAATTGGTAATTCCCAGGCATAGTAGATCACATATTTGTCCAATTCAAATACCAATACCAGTCCACTTCAGCTCAGTAATGCCTTGGATATCAATCGTTATTGGTTCCATTTCATTTTTCATAACTTCCAGTTTTCCTAGATTTGTAGTTCATACATTCCAAGTTCTTATTATTAATAGAAGTTTGCAGCTGTTTCTTCTCATTTTCAGTTATGCCACATCAGAAAATGAAGTTTCCAAAAACTTTACTCCATCCACATCAGTAAGAGTGACTCTAATGTGAGAAAGGAGTTCTTCCCCCATTGTATTCTCATTACCTTCCAAACTGAGGGGCTTATATTCTGGCACCATATTAAACAATGTATTCATAACATTTTCACTGGCCAGGTCCTCCTTCCTATTCTGTCTTAGCCCGGAAACTCCACTGAATCCTATACACCATGTGAGATCCCGATGGTATTTGAAATACTGGTGAGATAGCTTCCAGCATCACAGTGACACAGAAGCCACCACTGTGTGACAACCTGACAGATGAGTGGTGGTTATTAAGGCACTGCAAATTGAAAAAAGATAACACTACTTACCTGTTGTTGTTGTTGTTGTTGTTGTTGTTATGTGCCGTCGAGTCAGACCTGACTCATAGCGACCCCTCCTTGGGTTTCCGAGGCAGTATCACTACGGAAGTAGGATTGCCCAACCTTCCTTCCGAGGAGTGGCTGGTGGGTTTGAACCGCCAGCCTTCTGGTGAGCAGGCAAGTGTCTTAGCCACTATGCTACTTACCTGTTACAATAGCTAAAATCCAGAACTCTGAGAACTCCAAATGCTGCTGAGGATGTAGACCAACATGAACTCTCATTGATTATTGATAGGCATGAACAATGGCACAGCTACTGTGTATGACTCAACAGTAATGCTCTAGGTGTTTATACAAATGATTTGAAAACATATCTACAGAAAAACCTGGACACAAATGGTTATAACAACTTTATTCATAATTGCTTAAAAATAGAATGAATTAAAATGCTCTTCAATAGGTGAATGGGTGAAGTATTATTCAGTGATAAAAAGAAATGATACATCAAGCTACACAAATATGTAGTTGTTGTTGTCATGTGCCGTCAAGTCAGACCCAACTCATAGCTACCCTTCCTTTGATTTCTGAGTCAGTATCACTATGGAAGTAGATTGCCCAACCTTCCTTGTGAGGAGTGGCTGGTGGGTTTGAACCGCCAGCCTTCTGGTTAGCAGTCAAGAGCTACCAGAGCTCCCTACAAATATGTAGAGGAACATTAAGTGCATATTACTAAGTGAAAGAAGCCAGCTGGAAAAACTACATTCTGTATGACTTCAAGTAAATGACATTAATGCAAAGGCAGAACTATACAGGCAGTGAAAATATGTGTGATTGCCAGAGTTTCAGGGGGAGATGGGAATGAATAGGTGAAGCCCAGGGCATTTTTAAGGCAGTGCAATTATTCTGCATGATACTGTAATTGTGGATACATGGCATTATGGATTTGTCAAAATCCCTGGGACTGTACAGCACAAAAAGTCAGCCCTAATGGAAACTATGTGTTTTTACCTGATAATGTATCAATATTTGTTGATCAATTTTAATAAATGTACCACAAATGGAAGATGTTGATAACTGGCGAAACAGTGTGCAGAGAAAAGAGGAGGTTTATGGGCGATCTCACTACTTTCTGTGCAATTTTTCAGCAAGCCTAAAATTTCTCTAAAATATAAACTACATTAAAACATTAATTGACCTATTTTCCTGGAACATGAGAAGAAGAGAGAGAGTCAGGAATAGAAGGAGGATATGGAATGTGTGACTAATTGCCTCCGTGAACAATTGTCTCCTTTGCCGTGAGACCACAAGAACTGGATGGTACCTGGGTACCGAACATTTTGATCAAAGATTCCATAGAAGTATCCTGATCAAAAACGGGGTGGGGGTTAGGAAGTTGAATATAACTTCAAATTCTCATGGACTTCATACTTCCTGGAGAAGATTGGGTGAATTTCTGAGACTATTGTCCTGTTGTTGTTGTTGCTGTTATGTGCCATCAAGTCGGACTGGACTCAGCGACCCCTCCTTGGGATTCCAAGGCAGTATCACTATGGAAGTTGATTGTCCCATCTTCCTTCTGAGGAGTGGCTGGTGGGTTTGAACCTCCAGCCTTCTGGTTAGCAGTCAAGTGCCTTAGGCACTACACTACTATTGCCCTGAGATAATCTTTGAACATTAAACCAAAAATATTCCCTGAGGTCTTAAAACTAAACACTAATTTAGCTTAGCCAGTAGAAAATGTCTGCCTTGAGCATTATGCTCTTTTAGGATCTAAATGGGATCAAATTGACAAAAGCAGCTCAATAGATTAGATAAGAACATTAGGGGGCAGTGATTTATGTTAGTGGAGGAGAACCAACTCAGAAAAAGAGGGTGAGAATGTTTACACAAGTGGAAGAACATAATCAGTGTCACTAAATCGCACATGTAGAAACTGTTGACTTTGTTTATGTTTTGCTGCTTATATATTCTCAACAATAAGAAAATAAATAAAATTATTTATTAAAAAAATTGACTATGTACATGGGTATCTATTTATGGACTGTTGTGTTCTATTAATCTCATCTTTTCTATCTTGGGCCATGTCTTCATTATCAAGTTCTGCTATAACAGAAATATCACAGTTGGATGGCTTTAACAAACAGACATTTATTTTCCACTAGTTTAGGGGTCCAGAAGTCCAAATTCAGAGCACTGGCTATAGGAGAAGACTTTTTCTGTTGGTCCTTGTCTCCTTTCAATATCAGTGGGCTGAGCATTCCTTGGAGATCTCTATACGTCTTGTCATAAGTCTTCCCCTGGGTCTGGGAGGTTCCCAGCACAGGTCTCCTGGGTCCAAAGGTTAAGCTCCACTCCTGACTCTTCTTTCTTGGTGGTATGTTGTTGTTGTTGTTATGTGCCGTCGAGTCGGCCCCGACTCATAGCGACCGGTTTCCGAGGCAGTATCACTACGGAAGTAGGATTGCCCAACCTTCCTTCCGAGGAGTGGCTGGTGGGTTTGAACCACCAGCCTTCTGGTTAGCAGTCAAGTGCTTTAGCCACTATGCTACCAGAGCTCCTCCACTATTCTTGGTGGTATAGGTACCTCTGATTTTTGCTCGCTTGTTTAATCCCTTTTATATATCAAAAGTGATTGACTTAAAATACAGCCTTAACTGCCTCTAATACTGCTTCATTAACATCATAGTTGTGGCAATTTACAACACACAGGATAATTTATCACATAGCAAAAAGGAGGATAATTATGTAATACTGAGAATCATGGCCCAGGCAAGTTGATATGTATTGTGTGTGGGGTGTGTGTGTGTTGTGGGGGACACAGTTCAATCTATAACAGGTCAGTAGTACACTTTCTTGGTTCAAAAATCAAACCAAAATTTTATTATAAGTCTTGATGGTAGTAGTATTAAGTCCTTTAAATTCCTTCTTTTTCAGTGCTTTATCCTGGTTGTAATTATTTCTTTTCCTTTCCATATGAAATTTAGAATCATGTTAATATCTATAAAGATCATTCTGAGATTTTTAGTGGACTTGCATTGACTCTGTAGATCAACTTGGGAGAAATGGTACTATAACTCTATTGAGTCTTCTGATACATGAATATGTTATATCCTTCCATTTATTCAGGACTTTGTAAATTTCTATCAGTGCTTGTTTAAATTGCAGTATAATATCTCAAATAGAGGAGAGATAATTAGTACAGACTGGGGAGGAGAATGAAGTTAGAAATATTTGGAAAAGTTTGTAAGTGAAATACCTTAAGAACAAAAGAAAAGAAATAGAATAAAGTTTAAAATTAATTAAATGATGGAAAAGAAAGATATTGAGAACAAAAGAAAGTGTGATAGGGTAAAGCAAACATTTTAAAATTGGAAAAGGAGTGAAGAAAGAGAATGATGAGAAAAATAAAAATGAGACAGAATAAATGAAAAGTGTTAGGAGGAAAATAAAATTGCCAAAATATAGTAAAAAGTAAAGATTAAAAAAAAAAAAAAAGATGTTGAATGGGAAATGAGATAGGGGAGATTGTTTCAAAGCATCTATCCCATTACTCCGTCTCTCAGATTCTAAGGTAGCGAGGACTCATCTGAATTGATGTTGCTGCTACTAGAATACATATAGCAAGTGCCTGGTGGGCTGTATGGGTTAATGGAGAGAGTGGCCATTGTCAATGTTATAGAAGATGGATGGGGGTGGTCACATCCTACACTGGGATTTGATTAAGTCACTTACACTGGCCCTGCCCTGATACATCCTCTGTGGGAGATTCTATACAAACCAAAAAACCAAACTCACTGCCTTAGAGTCGGATCTGATGCATAGCGACCCCTCCTTGGGTTTCCCAGGCGGTATCACTATGGAAGTAGATTGCCCAACCTTCCTTCCAAGGACTGGCTGGTGGGTTTGAACCTTCAGGCTTCTGGTTAGCAGTCAAATGGGAGATTCTATAGAAGTTGTCAAATGTACCACACTAAAGAAATATGTTAATTCCAGGAGAAACTGTATGCAGGAAGAAGAGGGGTTATATGGGAATTCTTAGTATATTCTGTACATTTTTTATGTAATTTTAAACTACTCTAAAATATAAAGTAAATTGAATTTTTGAAGATAGAAAAATATATTACTGTCACTAATTTCCTATCTATTCTTTCTGTGAAGAAGGCCTGTGAAATCCTTTGACTATTCTTTGATTTTGGTGTCTTGAAATTTCTGTATAATTGTAATTAAAAAGAATCAAAGTATGGCTTCAGTAAAAGAAGGGGCACATTTCTAAAATGGCAAGTATTTTTTCTAAAACATTTAATATATATTATTTTTGGTTAAGTACACTATGATGTGGGTATTAATGTACATATTTTACTCATTATAGCTGAGTAATTTGCCCATCTGTAAAGAAGCTCAGAAAAAATTTGAATCCAGCTATGTCTGACTGTAAACCCAGTGTGTTATTTATTTACTCTTTCTATGTCAGAGTCATATTGATATGACCAACATAGCCCAAAGAACTAAGTAATCAGAGATAAATTATTAAAGAGACTCAGTGGTATTTTCATTATTAGCTTAACTTGCAAGAGTCTTATCAATGCTTATGCTAAAAGTGAGATACAGATATTCCCCACTTTTTGAAACTTCACTTTACATCACTTCACTTTTATGAAAGACCTACATTAGTACCTTTTTTGACTAACCAGAAGAAATCCAAACATAATTTTTCCTTTCACAAGCTATTTCCTTGGGAGCTACACTCAGCACCTCAGCATCAAGCCACCATAGCTTTGAACTTTGTCAACGAACACTATATGTTAGTGTTATTTTAAGTTTTATGCATTATTTGGTATGACTTTGTAGGTTGTTTTTTGGGTCTGGGAACATTCAAAAAGTGTTCACTTATCAATATAATGATAATAGCTTCTTCACTTTACACCATTTTGGCTTATGAAAAGTTTCATAGGAATACTTTGTTTTTGGATAAAGTGGAAAATCTGTAGGTGAAATTCATTATATTGCTACCTCTTAAATATATATATGTTTGTGGTTTGTGAAATAGGTGAGGTTTGCCTTCTATAATCAGCTTTGTATTACTGTCTCTATACATATGCAAAAGCAGATAATTCAATATTACATTGTCAAGCTGTTGTTATTGTTAGTCGCCATGGAGCTGATTCTGACTCATAGCAACCCAATATGTACAGAGTAGATACCACATCCCAACTTCCTTGACTCTGTTCAAAAGTGAACCTATCAATCACCACTTCTTCCTGCTATATTAGCAATGTAAGTCTATAGGAGATGGTCCACAGGCATATGATTGCCTGTGGAAACAAAAAAAAATATAAGTATATAAAGAATTGCCAGTTGCTGCTTTCAAGCCAATTCTGACCCTGCATTTCAGAGTATAACTACACATAGGGTTTTCAAAGGTCATGACCTTTAGAAAGTAAATCATCAGGATTTTCTTCTGAGGGCTCTGGATAGACTGTCTTCAAAGTCCCCAATTTTCAGATCTTAAGGCAGGAAATAGCCTATGTTTCTTCATATACCTTCACAACACTAGTCAAAGTGCTCAGCATATAGCAGGTGTCCTAAAATATTTATTTCTTGATCACAGGTTTAACTTCCTAATGTGTTTGTCTTGGAAGGAGTAGGAGAAACTATAGAGAGAAACAATGATGATGTGAATTAGCCAATAGATGACTGAAATTTTCACACATCACCTGAATTCCTGTTTTTGCAATGTGTGGAGATTTTTATTGTAAATGTATGTACAATGTCAACATGCACACACACAATCTATTCAGAGAAGCTATTAAATTTCAAGATGACTCCCCTCATCACTCAGCACATTTCTTCTTACTGTCAATGGGTGTGTGCTAAGGGAATACAAATTAACTGTATTATTAATTTAACTCAGACATAATTAGGAAGGTAAATCTTCTGCCAAAAAACACATAGCACATTCCAAAGCCAAATATAAATGAGCTATGATTAGCCCGCTGTTTCCCCTTTATTAATGCAGATTAATGGTGTATTCTCTGTGGAAATAGAAGTGCACATCCATGTATATTTTCTGGGAGTATTAGGACCATTTATAAACTGCAAATGGAAGTTCACATCTCAGTCAACTTCAGAAAGCAGGTTTGATTGGACATGTGTCAACTGATTAAAAAAAGCATTGATAGTATTTGTAAACAGAACCTTTGGTAAGCTAAGAAATTAATTCTTCACCAGTTGATAGCAAATATGTGTACTCTTCATGCAGGCATTTCAGTGTTTCTTCTGCTGTGGACCAGTATCCAGCCTGTCTGTAGCATCACTGCCAAAGAGCACTTTCAGAAACATTCTCACCTAGAGGAAACACAAGGAGTAACAATCCATTAATGAAGCAGCTTCTCATCGATTAATTACATTCAGCCTGTAGCACCACTCTAGGAGGGAAAAAAATATGATGCAAGGTGGAGAGAAGCACTCAAATTAAATTTTCAAGTCTGATTTATGAGGCTGCTCCTTCTTCTGAAAATTTATTTATTTATTTTCTAATTTCAATTCTTTGTCTCTCTTCTTCCTTGACTAGGGTGGTCTAACACAGCCCAGTTTTGGCTTGTCACCCAGACCATTCCCTTCTCAGCTTGTTCTCATTATAGCACTACTGTCTGATAGCAGTGAAGACCCTTGAAACTGGGAATCCAGACTATATAGAGCAAAACCTATTGCTGGCAATGGGCAGTTAAGAGACAACACAGGCTATTAACTTTGGTTGTTGTTTTCCAGTGGCCTTTGTAGGGCACTGCATGCATGCCATCATTCACAATCAGGGTCACCATTGTAGTCCCTAGTGGGATTCATTTTCATCAAGGACATGTAAGAAAGACCACTATAGTGTGTCTTGAGCAGTAAACTAACATTTAGAATGTTTTTGATGATCTCAACCCTTCTTAATTGTGTCCTGTGACTAGAAGGCAAAATATTCCAGGCCTGTACATGTGCACAAGGGTATAATTTGAGTCTTAGCTGCAATAATATTGCTTCCATTTGTAGAAAATTGTGGTGTTAAGAATAAAAGGGCATTGGGTAGGGTGGTGGGAGGGCATACCAACTGTAAAACACTATTAGAACAGCAGTGGAAAGAGGAAAACATAGGAACATAAACTGGAAATAGTGTCAAGTTCACTTTAAATGAAGAATAAAGTAAATGTGAAAAAGGATTGGGGGAGAACTCTAGAACAGTATTTTAGAACTGAATCTTTCAGGACCTTTCTAAAATGTTTGGAATGTATTTGATAGGTAATGGGGCCATTATATATGTTTTTGAGGAAGAGAAGAAACTAAATCAAAGATTAGCTATAAGAAAATCAACCTCTCTCAAGAGGATGGGTGGGATGTTAGGGTAGTCTATTCAAGAGATTAAGACTGCCTATGTAGGGGAGATTCCAGAGTGAATAGAAGAAAGGGGACATCAGAGACCCATGGGAAGTCATGACAAGATAACCAATTAGAAACTGAGGAAAAGAGGTGAGAGGAATTCAAAATGACTTATGAAATATCAAATTTAGGTAACTAGTAGTATAATGATTTCATTAACAAGAATAGAAAATCAGGACAAGGATTGAATTTAGGGAGAAAGATGGTAAGTTTGATTGTAGACATGATCAATATGAATTATTTGTGAGATACATCTCTCACAGGTAGCTAAGCATGAACGACTCAGTGTAAGAGACAAGGTGGGGCTAAATACACAGCTTTCTGTTTCACTCATGGGAGTAGATGGCATCACCAAAGGAGAAAATGAAAAGATAGAAAAGAAACATCTGAGAACTAAACAACACAGTCCACCTACCTAGCCAGAACACAAAGTAATAGGAATAGTTAGAGATGGAAGGATCCAGAGACCAAAGGCACTGAAGGAGGTAGTTTTAAGAAATGAGGTGGTTAATTATAATATATCTGGCTGTACAGTCAGATTAAATTTCTGAAAAAAAATATTTCCATAGACAAGATTTGGTTTTCAGGTTACTATATCTGGCCTATTGGACCAATATTTTTATACATGATAGATGATGGCATAGCAGATAAGACACTTGGCTGCTAACAAGAAGGTCAGTGGTTCAAACCTACCAGCTGCTCCATGCAAGGAAGATGGAGTAATCCACTTCCTTAAAGACTTACAGTCTCAGAAACCCATTGGGGTAGCTCTGAGTTGGAACTGATTCAGTGGCAGTGGGTTGGGTTTGGTATTATAAGAGGTAAGTGAGGTTTGAACAGAAACTTATCACTGATTCAAATATAAACAGAACACTGTATTTAGCAGAATGGCAGATAAAAGGTAAAGATTTTTTCAGAAAGCAGACTCAAACTCAAAGAAGGTTGGAAGCATTTCATTGCCGAGCCTGGAGGAACCTAACACAGCTACAGACTCTGGTTGTGACAAAAAGTTTAGTGTTAAAGGGAGGAACCAGTCTTTGCCCCATGTGGTGCAGTCTGGTGGGAAAAGCAGCACTTGCAAAAATTCCGGGCAATGAACAATTAAAAGGAGAGTAGATAGAACAATTTTACAAGACTTGTCTATTAATACCAGAGTTCTGACCTGGTAGCACATTGGTTAAGTGGTCAGCAGCTAACCAAAAGGTCAGTGGTTTGAACCCACAGTAGGTGGGCCCAGGAAAACTGGAATACATTCTAAGTAAATTATTGAAATTAGCCCTTGGAAATCATAAGGAAACATTTGAGCTGGATCTAGAAAGATGAATAGGACTCCTCCAGGTGGATAAACTGAAAAAATATGTCAATCTTCTGTAGAGACTACAGCCTTGAAAACACTATGGGACAGTTCCCTTCTGTCCTATAATGTTGCTATGAGTTGAGAATTAACTCAATGACAATTTTTTTTTTTTTTTTTAATTTGTTTTAGGTAATTGGGACTGTGGGCATAGAGAACATAAAAGGATGTCATCTGGATTATGGATATTCTCCCACTTGTCCCTGGAGCCTGAGAGCAGATAAGAACTAGCCAAGATATCAGAAGAGAGAGAGGCTGGGTTAAGTATTGCCCTGTTGCTAGAGGAAATTGTACTAGGAAGAGAGTCACTAGCCAGCTTATGGGGCAGGACCAAGGCAGATACTGTGGCCTGGAACCTGGCTAAAATATGATAGTTTTCTTACATAGTGAAACTCAAGTACTTCTGCTCAGCTTGCCAGGATGCTTACTGAGCCAGTGCAGAATGACTGAAAACCAGTTGTTGCCCAATCAGCTCCAATCATGGTGACCCCATGTATGCCAGTATAATACTGTGCCCCATAGGATTTTCAATAGCTGATTTTTTTTTTCTTCCAGATGATTTTTTAAAAAATAATATTTCATTGTGTTTATGGTAAAAATTTACACAGAAAAGTAGGTCTCCATTTGATATTTTCTATACAAATTGTTCAGTGACATTAGTTACATTTTTTTACAATGAGTCAATATTCTCTTTAATTGGATTCTAGTTGTTCTGTTTCCAGTGCTCTCATTTCCCTGCCCCCTTATTTTCTCTTCTTCACTTTAGAGTAATTGACCTTCTGATCTCATATAGGTGATTTTCTAATGGAACATTTTATTCATGGGTAATATCCTTTACTGCATGTGCCAATCTGTTATTTCACTAAGTGATGACTACTAGGGATAGTTTTGATTCAAGGTTTAAAGAATATCTGAGGTCAAAAGTCTTAGGGAATCCTCTAGTCTCAATTGTCCCACTAATTGATTTTTCAAAAGTAGATCACCAGATCTTTCTTCCCAAATGCCTGTGAGTAAATTTAAAGCACTAATCTTTCAGGTAACAACCAAGTGCTTTAACCATTTGCAGACTAGGAGCCTGATATGGCTGTGGTCATGCAGGTGGAGTTCACTAGTACAGTTGCCTGTTTAGAATTAGAGAAGAGAATCACTGGGAAGAGTTGAGATGACGTAAGACATTGGTGGGAGTGAAGGGAGGAGGAGGTTCTGAGAAACCCAGGCAAGAGTTTTATTGATTTAAAAAACAATCTGGACACAAAGCTTTATTTTTTTTAACTGAGTGAGAAGAACATCAGATACTCACTGTGTATTAACTTCACAAACCAGCTTACCCATATGAAGTTGGCTTCTCATCTAATTTCTTTCTGTATCATGGGAGGCTTGATATTGCAGGGATAAATTGAAGTGTTCACATGGGGCTCAGACATTGGTAGCTCTGAAAAGACATACACAAATATTCTATTTGAAAGTAGAAAGAGCTGCTAAGGCTTTTCCCAGTAGGTTTAAACATAGGAACAAAGTCAAAAGCTCTCAAAGTGATAAACATCTTCAGTCAAAGCTTCTTTTGATGGACACTATGCATCTTTCTTAAGGAGCTCTGATGGTGTAGTAGTCAACACATTTGGCTGCTAACCAAAAGGTTGGTGGTTGGCAATCTGCTCCCACAAAGATGTACAACCTTGAAAACCTTATGGACACAGTTATACTCTGTCCTGTATGGTCGCTATGAGTTGGAATCAACTCAATGGAAGTGGGTTTGATTTTGGATTGGTGGCTCTTTCTTGGAGAGTCACCCTTAATTTCTCCAAGAACACAATCTCAATGTCTTTGGGTTATGTAACATACAGAATTTAAAAAGGAAAAACAAAAACAACAAGAAAAGTAAAAGCTAAAGTGTCACCATCTTTCAATAGTAGCCGTACAAATCAGGAATACTTGAAAAGTTCAAAAAACTAAGCCACAAAAAGGAGTCCCAGAGTGGTGCAAATGGTCAAGTACTGGACTACTACTCAAAAGGTTGGCAATTCAGGAGTACCGAGTTGCCTCAACAGTAAGGCTTGGGAATCCACTTCACCTTGAAAACTCTATGGAGTATAATTCTACTCTGCACACATGGGGGTTGCTGTGTGTTGGAACTGACTCAATAGCAACCAATAGTAACCACATCATGCCACTAAAAACAAGTGTCTATCATCTTACATGCTACATAAAGAAAAAAAAAAAAAAAACATTAATATAACAGCTAATTTTCTTTCCGACTAATTATAAAATAATAATGTGCACAACTCCCTTCTCTGCTCTTCTTTCCCTTTACTCTTTCCTTTTAGACAAGAGCAGGTCAAACAGGGTAAACACACACATACGCACACACAAAGGGAGTGGATATTTCAGGATATTCTCTCTATTTATTTCTAAAAGAACCTCAGAAACCACCTGATTTCACATTATGATTGGGCAGAAGGGTCACCAGCTTTTCTGAGGTCATCAGGGTCTCTAACCTGAACCAGGATGCTAATACCATGTGTGTCTGTTGAATAGGTGTGCATTGCCCTCAGGGCAAACATGACCCTTATACTCTGCTGATGCACGAAATTCCTTTCAAGGTCAAGAGTGGGTCTCATCTCAAGCCAATTAAATCAAAAGTTCTGTGGGTCTGGCCATAGGCTAGCAAGGGATTTTCACTTCATTAATTTTGCCATAGTAAGTGTATGATTAAGGAGTCCCTGAGTGGCTCAAATAGTTAAGCACTTGGCTACTGACTGAAAGGTTTACAGTTAGAACCTGTCCAGAGGAGCTTCAGAAGAAAGGCCTGGTGATCTTCCCCAGACACAGACATAAAAACTCTGTGGAATACAATTTACCCTGAAACACATAGGGTCACCATGAGTACCTGACTCAACAGCAAATGAAGAGGAAAAACAAACAAAAGGTGTAGGAATGGAGCCAGCATCTCTTTACCACAGGATGTGACCACCACCTCCATGCTGGAAAGTTGGTGCCTCAGAGGCACCTGGAGAGAGTGTTTTGTTGACCTTCAGTTTTCTTCAGTCATTTTAGAGAAGAGGGCCTTGTTCTGAATCCCTGTTCTGGGTAAGGCAGCCCAATGCATAGCTTTGCCTGCAGCCAGCCTTGCCTGCATAGCAACAGCGCTACAATCTTGTTGCAGGTGAAAGGAAGATGTGTCTTTATTCTTTAAAGCTGAAGTTTTGCTTAGCTCTCCAACTGTTTATAAATCTGGCCATGGGAACCAACCAAATATAGTGGATGACTGGCAAGCGAGAGGGAGGGCATGTAAGAGATGAATATCTTTACCGTCTCACTTTCAGACTATTCTCTCAATTTATTTTTATTTTCCAGGAATAAATCTTAATAGAGAAGAGCTCATTTCCACCCCCTCCCCTTTCTTTCTCTCTCTTTTATTGAAAGGATAGCGTGAGCGGGACAGGACGACTTTCCAATATTTTCACTAGCATGATGAAACATTCCAAATAATAATAAAGTAAAAATTTAATTAACTGCCATGCTTGAGAAAGAATATTCTTTTCAGCTTTTTATTTTTTATCTGTTTGTACCAAGCTGAACTCACTGCAGTCAAGTCAGATCCCACTCATAGTGACCCCTCCTTGGGTTTCCAAGGCAGTAGTATCTCTATGGAAGTAGATCACCCAACCTTCCTACCTAGGAGTAGCTGGTGGGTTTGAACCGCCAGCCTTCTGGTAAGCTGTCAAATGCCTTAGGCAGTACGCCATCAGAGCTCCCCATGTGTATGTATACTGTTGTTAGGTAACATCAAATTGATTTTCAACTCATAGAGACTCCACATGACAAACTATAACTGCCCCATACGTTTTCTGTTGTTGTTGTTGTTATGTGCTGTCGATTAGGAGCTGACTCATAGTGACCCCTCCTTGGGTTTCCAAGGCAGTATCACTATGGAAGTAGATTACCCAACCTTCCTTCCGAGGAGTGCCTGGTGGGTTTGAACAGCCACCCTTCTGGTTAGCAGTCAAGTGCCTTAGGCACTATGCTACCAGAGCTCCCATACAGTTTCTAGGCTGTGATATTTAGAAGAGTAGATAGCCAGGTATTCTCTTGTGAACCCACTGGTTAGTTTGAACCACCAAACACTCTGTTAGCAGCGAGTAGTGACTAGGATCTTAAAAGCTTGCAAGCTGTCATCTACATGCAATGATGGATCTCTCCTCGTCCAGAGCCAAGAAGAATGAAGAAAACCAAAAATTCATGGAAACAATTAGTCCTAGCAACTGGTACACCATCCAATCTGCAGCCTATATGACTATGAGACCAGAAGAAGTAGATGGTGGCTGGCTACTACTGTCAACCACTTGGAAGAGGATCTATGTAGGAGGAGGTCCTGGATAGACAGGGAGAACAATGTGGAACAAAACTCAAAATCATTTGGAAAAAAAAAGGGGGGAGGGTGCCAGATTTGCTGGCCTGATAGAGCCTGGTGGAACCACTGAGACTATGGACCGTTGCTGCCCTTCAGGTCTGGAATTGAACGCACGCCTGTGGCTTCCAGCCAAACAATATACAGGCATATGAGTTGAACATGTACCTGAGGTAGATACACTCCTTGGAGAGAACAAGCATGGGAGAAAGAAGGGCTGCTTATGCACAGGGAGACAGCTCAGGGGGCAGGAGTGCATGGAGGGATGGACACAGGGAAGAGGTAACTATCGGGAGGAAGTGGGAGGGGAGCTGTTGCATTGTGGTAAATTGTAGTCAATGTCATGAGACAAAGTGTATGTGAACTGCTGTATGGAAAATGTATTTGCTCTGTAAATTTTCACCCAAATCACAATAAAAAGAAAAAAACAAAACAAAACAAAACACTCTGTTAGCAGCCAAGAACTTAACCACTAGGGCTCCTTACATATGTTGTTGTTGTTGTTTGCCGTCGAGTTGGCCCCGACTCATAGCGACCCCTCCTTGGGTTTCCGAGGCAGTATCACTACAGAAGTAGGATTGCCCAGCTGGTTAACCAGCAGGAAATTTTCCTTCTTTCTCCTCCATTCTTTCACCTTCTTCTTTGACCTCCTTGTGGATAAGCTTTCTAAAAGCCTGAGTCCATATTCCTGCCTGGGATGTGAGTTGACATGTAGACATCATAAGATTAATATCTAATTACACTTGTGCTCAGCTTTTATCACAAGGCCAAAGGAGATGTCTCCTCTTCTCCACAGCAAAGCCCCCTCTATCATCTCACGGAGCCCCCTGGGAGTCATACAATTTCATAGAACAAGTCGAATCAAATGTGTTCATCTGACCTCCTTACAATATTCTCTTGCCCACAAACCACATAAAGGCATCACTAGGCATTCCTGCTGTGGGCATTCTCTGAGATCATCACACTGCTGGTGACCCTAGTCCTGCAATATTTATGAACATAGCAATTTTCCTTTGGTGACACCCTGGGTGCCCCATGTACCAAAATAGCTACTCTATGGCCTGGACACTGGAGCAGAGTACTGCTACAGTCTAACTTTTATACTAAATTTACTGTGCTTGAATTGATAAAATAATTTTTAGTATATCTTTTGGTCCCAAAAAGTAGAGCAGGCATTATCAGATGACAATTTAGGGTCAGAAAGTTTAAGTGACTTGTCTAAGGTATCACACATACATGGCTGTAATGGAATTAGAAGGGCACCCATCATAAGAGGTCATGACCAGCAGCAGATATAGCGGTTGATAGACAGACATATATATATATGATTAATGCAAATCACACACTCCATAGATGTCTGTGGATATGCTAGGCACTCAACGTAGCTCTTATTTTCTGGGAACTCTGATGGCATAGTGCCTAAGGCAGTTGACTGCTAACCAGATGGCTGATGGTTCAAGCCCACCAGCCACTCCTCAGAAGGAAGATTGGGCAATCTACTTCCATGGAGATACCACCTCAGAAACCCAACGAGGGGTTGCTATGAGTTAAATCTGCTCTATAGCAGTGACATGGCTGTAATGGAATTAGAAGGGCATCCATAATAAAAGGTCATGACTGGCACAGCAGATAAAGTGATTGATAGACAGATATGTATATCTATATCTATCTATGATTAATGCAAATCACACATTCCATGGATGTCTGTGGATATACAAGGCACTCAACATAGCTCTTATTCTCTAGTATCTTAAAATCTGATCTAGAAGGTAGACTCAAAAAAAAAATGATGAAAGTGCTATGTCATATCTTTTAAAAATAAGGGAAAAATAAAGTTCTTTGAGAGCACAGGACACCTAAATTGGCTTGTGAGATTAAAGGACAAAGATACAGATGTAAACAAGATCACAGAATATTGTGTGATCTGGTACATTAAAGCATGAAGGAGGAGAGTGAGACTGGCAGACTGATCATGAAGGACTTATAGTGCAAAGAAAGAAATTTAAAGTCAGTAATGTATCACTTCACACAGACTTAATTTTTGTTAATTTAGTGACAAACACTGAAAAAAAAATTAAATTTATCTAAGATTCAATTTTGTTTGTAAATTCAACAATTATTAATTGAGTACCTGCTATGTGACAGACAAGGAGCTCTGGTGGCACAGTGGCTAAGACATTTGACTGCTAACGAGAAGGCTGGCAGTTCACACCTACCAGCCACTCTGTGAAAAGAAGACAAAGCAATCTAGTTCCATAAAGATTTACTGCCATGGAAAAACCTATGGGGGTCACTATGAGTTGGAATCAAGTTGATAGCATTGTTTTTTTCTTTTTTAATGTGACTGACAAGGAGCTCTGGTGGTGCTGTGGATAAAGCATTGGACTGCTAACCAAAAGGTCAGTAGTTTGAAGCCACCAGCCACTCCATGGGAGAAAGATAAGGCAGTCTGTTTCTGTAGAGATTTACAGACATGGAAACCCTGTGGGGCAGTTTTACTCTATCCTATAGTGTCGTACAGCTGGCGGTTCAAACCCACCAGCCACTCCTCGGAAGGAAGGTTGGGCAATCCTACTTCCGTGGTGATACTGCCTCGGAAACCCAAGGAGGGGTCGCTATGAGTCGGGGCGACTCGACGGCACATAACAACAACAACAACAACATAGTGTCGTAATGAGTCGGAATCAACTCAATGGCCGTAGGTATGTGACAGACACTATTTCAGGCCCTTGGAACACATCAGTGAATAAAATAAATGAAACCTTCTATCCTTGTGAAGCTTATATTCTAGAACAGACAGACAGTAAGCAATAGGGTATGTTGCTGTTAGGTGCCATCAAGTCAGTTATGACTCAAAGCAATACTACATACAATAGAACAAAACCCTGCCATGTCCTGCACCATTCTCCCAATATTGCCTATGTTTCAGCTCATTGTTGCAACCACTGTGCTAATCCATATAGTATATACCAAAAAGACCAAACTCACTGCCATTGTGTCGATTGAACTCATAGTAACCCCTCCTTGGGTTTCCCAGGCAGTAACTCTATGGAAGTAGATTACCAATCTTCCTTCCAAGGGGTGGCTGGTAGGTTTGAACCATCAGCCTTCTGATTAGCAGTCAAAAATGCCACAGGCACTAACTATGCCACCAGAGCTCCTATATAGTATATAGAGTGTTAAAAAACAGTGAGTACTATAGAAAAATGCTCTCTTTAACATAGATAATTATTTACTATATACAACCATATATTACTACATAGGGTTTCATGTACAATGGAGCATATACTGCATTTTTATGGGGAATTTAAGGAACTGATGTTCCTTAAATGTAAATTTGAATAAAAGTAAAATGTAACTTTTATCTTTTTTCCTTTAAAACTTAACTCTGAATAATATTTGATTCCAATGTATTCCATTTGTAATGGAGAACTTTTGAATGATTCTGAACATGAAAATGAAAATGAAAGAAGGACAAGTATTGCTTGAGACTAATACCAGGTAACGCTTCCATTGCATTAAAAATAAATAGGTAAATAAAATAGGACAATAAAGCAATTGTAATCATTAGGAATTATTGATGTAGGAGGGTAAAAAGTGAGAAAGAGGCAGGAGTGTAGAGTCATGCTCAGGGTTCTGGTGTAGACAACTGGGACTTTGGACACAGACAGCATAGGAGATAGGATAATATAAGTGAAAGTGCTTTCCTCTCCCTTCCTTTAACAAGCGTTTATGGAAAATATAAAGTATTGTGTCAATGTGAGCTGTTACCACTTGGCTTTTGGTTCTCCTCCTAACTTGAAAAGACTTTTTGGTTCTGTTTGTCATATATGATCATGACATATAGCTGATTATAAGTTTCACTGTAAGAAAATGACACTCTGGCTACCTTTTCATTCATTACTCACAACTGCAGGCTGGGTTCAGAAGGGCAGAGGTAGAAGGCATGGCTGAGTAACCAGAGAATCTAGAGCTGCTGTCAGCAAATTGACTTGTCAGCATTCTTTTAAGGAAATCACCTGCTGGACTATTAAAGTTAATTGCTTGCAGGTAACAAGTTCCTTAGCCAGAGCTATTAAAGTAGCTGCGAGAGAGGTGATTAGGTCTGTGCTGGGAACTTGAAGAAGCTGAATGAGTCTCGTCTCTTGTGGTGTCTTAGCTACAGGGAGACCAATTCTTTCCTTCCGGTACTTTCTTCCATTTTCCTCATTCTCTCACTATCCCTTACTCTGATACTTTACCATTTGGTCTAGGTAATGTCTTAATTTTGCTCCTTTAACATTTCACAGACATTTATTGAACATTTATTAAGTGACTGACAATACTTAGCCTTGGGCTATATAGTCATTAGAGTATGGTCTCTGTACATAAGGAACTCACAGAGTAGAAGATAGATTTTTATCTTCTATTACCAATGTTCTAAAGCAGTGATTAGTATTATGTACTGTGGGAAAGGAAAGAGAGAAGGTATATAATAAATACGTGTATTTGTGTAAGTACATATATATACATATACATAACATACGTATATAGATATTTACACTGTCTTGGTGATTATTTAAACTTAGCGGTTGATAAAAGAATTCAATAGCCTATATGGAAAAGTTTTCATACAGATTTCTATTCTCCCTTTCACGTACTGCTTCACATCCCTTCTGCATCAATGGCCATGTGATGATGATGCTTAGTGAGTATCTTTTGCATGTTTTGGCTCAAAAATAATGAAACAAGTGATAACTGTTCTGAGGAAATTAACCAGAAAAGTATACTGTTTCATTATATATGAACATATTTTAAACATAAATATAATTAAACCATAAAACATTAAGTATAAATTATTTGAGCTACACCTTTCTTTCCCCCTTCACCTTGAAAGAAAGCCAAGTCAAAAATAAGGCTCCCTTTTTCTGATATGAGTCTTATGGGAGAAGGAGAGTATAAGGACATTTTTTTTTTTTTTTTTCTCTCAGATAGACTACAGTTGGATGAAGCATATTGGTATTATCTGCTTCGGACAGCACCTTAAGACTCAAACCTACTTCTCTGCTTCTGGTCTGAATGAGGATGCCAGACACCTAAGTAGTAGCATCTCCAGACTCTTATATCAAAAATGCCCTCTGTCCTCAGGCCTTGCTTTAGAGAGCACCTCTATTACAAGCACACAAACACAAATGTCTCTGCTACTTAGGTTCGGGCCCTCAGAACTGGCATGGTGCCCTAAACCTCCACTCTCATGATTAGCATCAGTCTCTTCTCCCTCCAGGAAAAAGCTTCTCCCCTTCTCTTCCTACATCAAAGGGAACGATATCAGAGTTCAAATGCCATGAAAGTACATGGTTTGAGCCACTGTCTAAGTCCGAGGCAAACATTTTGCTTTGGAATATGGAGAAGACCTGAGCAGTGGAAGGGAAATAATAAATAATATTTCAAATTCTTCCTTTGGGAATGAATGTATTAAATCATTGTATAACTAAGAATTGTTTCCCATAGTGGAGTTAAACATTAACTTTCTTGCTCTGTTCATGTTTTATTGGTAGATTTTGAACTATTCACAAATCAACATACAATTTGCACATGGTAGCGGAGGTATATTTTTACATTATTAAACAATTTATATTACTTTTAAAAGCCTAAAACATTTGACTGCTAATCAGAAGGCTGGCGGTTCAAACCCACCAGCTACTCCTCGGAAGGAAGGTTGGGCAATCTACTTCCGAAGTGATACTGCCTCAGAAACCCAAGGAGGGGTTGCTGTGAGTTGGATCTGACTTAACGACACTGAGTGAGTAGGACTAGAGACTAGAGAAAACATATGAAGTGTGATATTAGATTTTTATATTTGCAAGTAGATGGATAGTGAACATTTGATGACACTAAAATTAAATGAGAAATTATCAGATTTTATGAAATATTATGAATTGAAGAAAAAATCTTAATATTGAAGAAAAATAATTTGATAACAAATGAAAATATAACTTACAGTTTTTATATATGATTTAGTTCCTGATAAGAATATTTGAATTTTCTCTATTTTGAATGTGATCACATTTTATGTTAAATCCTTTACATCATTTTATTCCTCTCAGATTTTGCACCTGTATCAGTAAACTACCATACTGATGTTCCTTTCAAATTCATCTATCTCCAGCTTACAAACAAGTAAACAAACAGTAATTATACCAGCAACCCTGCCACAAAATACTCTGCTAAGCAGAAATTGGAGCCAAGTGGTGTGGTTACTTTCTCCCCATACTTCATTGCCAGTGGTGAAAATCACCACTGGCTATTCTTCCTGTTTTAATTGGCCAATGCAGAATGGCTCAGAAACATTTCCTATGAACCCTTCAAGAGCAAATAAATACCTCCTCATGTGTATATGGGAGCTCTGGTGTATGTGTGTGTACACACACACATACATATACACACCTAACAACAACAAAAGCAATATATATAAACATTATATATAGATAGATAGATAGATAGATAGAGATAGAGATATATAGTTGTTGTTGTTAGCTGCCATCAAGTCAGCTCCAATACATGGAGACCCTAAATATAACAGAATGAAACACTGCCTGGTCCTGTCCTGTGCCAGCCTCATAATCCTTGCTATAGCTGAGCCCACCATTGCAGCCACTGAGTCAATCATCTTGTTGAAAAGGCTTTCCCCATTTTCTTTCGACCATCCACTTTACCAAGCATGATAATATTCTCCAGTGAATGTCCTTCTGACAACATGATCAAAGTAGGTGAGATGAAGTCTGGCCATTCTCGCTTACAAGGAGTGTTCTGTCTGAACTTCTTGCAGGACCGATTTGTTAGTTCTTCTGGCACCCCATGGTACTTTCAGTAATCCTCACCAATACCACATCTCAAAAGCATCAACTCTTCTTCTTGGTCTTCCTTATTCATTGTCCACCTTTCACATGCTTATGAGATGACTGAAAATACCATGGCTTCGGTCAGGCGCACCTTAGTCTTTAAAAAGACATCTTTGCTCCTCAGCACTGCAAAGAGGTCTTTTGCAACAGATTTGCCCAATGCAATACGTTATCTGGTTTCTTGACTGCTGCTTCCATGAATGTTGATTGTGGAACCAAGGAAATGAATCTTTGACAACCTCAAACTTTTCTCTATTTATTATGATGCTGCTTATTGGCAATCTACTTCTGTAGTGATACTGCCTCGGAAACCCAAGGAGGGGTCGCTATGAGTCAGGTCCGACTTGACGGCACATAACAACAACAACAACTGGTCCAGTTGTGAAGATTTTCATTTTCTTTATGTTGAGATCTGATCCATATTGCACATTATGATCTTTAATCTTCATCAGTAAATTCTTCAAGTCATCTTCACTTTCAGGAAGCAAGGTTGTGTTGTCTGAATATCACAGACTGTTAATGAGTCTTCCTCCAATCCTAATGCCATGTTCTTCTTCATATAGTCCAGCTTCTCAGATTATTTGTTTAGCATAAAAATTGAATAAGTATGGTGAAAGGATACAACCCTGATGTACTTCCTTCCTGATTTCAAACCATGCAGTATCCCCTTCTTCTGTTTGAACAACAGCCTATGTTCTATGTACAGGCTCCTCATGAGCACAAAGAAGTGTTCTGGAATTCCCATTCTTCTCAATGTTATCTATAATTTGTTATGATCCACACAGTCGAATGCTTTTGCTTAGTCAATAAAACACAAGTAAACATCTTTTTTGTATTCTTTGCTTTGAGCCAAGATCCATCTGACATCAGCAATGATATCCCTCATTCCATGCCCTCTTCTGAATCCAGCTTGCATTTCTGGAAGCTTCTGGTCAGTATACTGCTGCAACCATTTTTAAATTATTTTCAGCAAAATTTTACTTGTGTGTGATATTAATGATATTGTTTGATAATTTCCACATTCTGTTGGATCACCTTTCTTCGAAATGGGTGTAAATATGGATCTCTCTAGTCAGTTGGCCAGATGACTATCTTTCAAATTGATATTTTGTCAACTTTCACTCATACAAAAACTATTGCTTTACATATGCTTTTGATTTGTCATTAAGAAGTTACATTTTTAAGGTAACGAAATAATATAACATATGTTAGGGTTTTTTTTTTAAATTTATTTATAACTTTTAAATATTTAGACATGTGGTATGTGGGCCCCCATTTCTACTCTTGCCTTGGGTCCTAAAAATGAAGGGGCGGACCTCTGCTAAACAACATCTGGGAGGAGTCATTAATATCCTAAAGGAGCCATAACTATTGCACGAGATGTTTGGCATTTCTTAACCCTTGGTCCACGGGTAGGAGAATGGGAGGTGGGATGAGCAAAGACATTTCTATCTTTTCCTTTTAAGTTCTTGCAAAATAAACAGACTTCATTTCTTCTTATGAGCTGCATGTCTCAAAATGTTAATTCAGGAGAAGAATGTAGGTGGGCCTGGGAGAACTAGAATAGGTTGTAAGTAAATTATTGAAATTAGCCTTCAGAAATCATTCCACAAATGAGGACATTTGAGTTGGATCAGGAAAGATGAATAAGACTCCTCCAGGTGGATAAATTGTGTGTAGGTAGAAGTGCTCTAGGCAAAGGCACAAAGACACAGGAAGAAGGGTACACTTAGAACATTTCAAAATGTTCTTATTACTAAAGCACTGGGTGGGAGGTAGAAAAGACTAGAGGCTGGACAGCCAGAATAGAAAGGGTATCACATATCTTCCTAAAGATCTTGGACTTTGCCCTTTACATGAAAGGGGATCATTAGAGGGGTTTTAGACATGCAAGTGACATGATTGCTTTTGTTTTTTTAGAAATATCAATCTAGAACTTTAGTTCTCAAATTTTAACATGCATGATAATCACTTGGAGGGCTTGTGCTTGTTACAACACAGATATCTGGGCCCCACCCCACAGTTCCTGACTCAGTTGGTCTGGAGTGGAACACAAGAATGTATATTTCTAACAAATTCATGAGGGATGTTAATGCTGCTGATCTGGGAACTATACCCTAAGAAACACTCCTCAAAAAAAGTGAAGATGATAGATGGTGTAGGGAGGTGAAACTACCGAGAGTAGACAAGATAAGGGATTATTACATTAGATAAGACCAAAGTAACAAGAGTTTTACTTCAGAAGTGGTGATACCCAACCCTAAACTCCCTACCATTGAGTTGATTCCCATTCTTAGCAAGTCAGAGGACAGTAGGACTGCCCATAGGGTTTCCAAGGCTGCAAATCTTTACAGAAGCAGACTGCCTATCTTTCTCCCACGCTGAATGATCAGGACGCTTCTGCCAAATTGTCAAATGTCTGTTTGTTTTCTTGTACTGCCTCTTCTGTGTCGTCTTCATCATTATTTGGCACTAGTTTGGAAGCAACCACCTCCATGAAGTTGTCTTTTGTTAATTCCTCTGGTATGGTGTCTATTAGCTCTTGAATTTCTCCAAAATCTGTATCTTGAAATTCTTCATCCTCCAATCCCATCCGTTTACCAAATCCAGTCTTTTTCATGATTTCCTTGATTGGCTCTGTCAGAAATCCTGTGTAGTCATGCACAACATCTGGATACAGTTTTTTTTTTTTCCTAGCAAGAATTTATTGTTTTGGGCTTGATGGTGTTTTGGTTACCTAGAGCTGCTCTGACAAGAATATACCACAAATGGGATGGCCGTAATAAACAGGAGTTTATTCTCTTACAATTCAGGAGGCTAGAAGTCTGAGTTCAAAGTACTGGGCTCCAGAGGCTATATGAAAGCCCCTCAACCTTGGGCTTCAGCTCTGCCTCTTGCTCCCAGCCCACTGAAGCTAGAGGCATCTCTTCACTCAAGCAGTTACTGGCCGCTGAAGCTAACAAGCCCAAGGTGGACAAATAAAAAGGCACAGTCCAGAGGTTACCAAACAACACAGCAGGCCATTAATTCAAGTCCATTGAAAGTCCCAAGGTCAGCAGAGCATGGCAGGCTGCTGAACAATGACACAGCTACATCCAGGGTTCAAGTGTACCACAAGCTACAGATCGTTCCCAAAGCTCTTGCTTATATGCAAGAAGCAGACCACATCCCTAAAGCAGCTACTCAGCTGCTTGTGGTAGATCCCACCATGGAGTTTATTACCAGTTTCATCATGGGGAATAACTACCTCTAGCCACCCTGCCACTCAACCAGGCCCAACCAAGTTGACACACAACCTTAACTACCACAGATGGCTTTCATAACTTTTTCTATAACAACAATGGCATCTTTAATGGTGTAATCCTTCCAGAATTTCATGATGTTCTCTCTATGGGGGATTTTCTTCCATAGCATTTACAGTCCTTTCCATAGAGTACCATATATAATGAACATTAAAGGTCCTTATGACCCCATGAGCTGAATTAGAGACATGTTTGGGAACAAGTAGACCATTTTGACATATTCCATATTGAATTCATGAGGTTCTGGGTAGCCAGGTGCATTGTCCAATATCAAAAGAACTTTAAAAGGCAGTCCCTCACTTCCTGACTTCACAAGGCACCAATGGGACTAATCAAGATAAAGAGTTCTCATTGTCCAGGCCTTCTTGTCCTACAACCAAAAGACTGGCAGCTGGTGTTTGTCTTTTCCCTTCTGGTCTTGGGGGTTAGAAGCTTTATAGATAAGGAAAGTACTGATCATAAACCTGACTGCATTTGCACAAAACAGTAGACTTAGCCTATTCTTTCTTGCCTTATATAGTCATGCTTGCTTCTCTTCCTTACTAATTAATGCCCTTTGTGGCATTTGTTTCCCCAGAATAGGAGGCTTTGATCTGCATTAAAAACTGTTCAGGCAGATATCCTTTCTTTTTTCTGGTCCTTTTTATTGTGATTTGGGTGAGAATTTACAAAGCAAATTCACTTTACATACAGCAATTCACATACACTTTGTCTCATGACATTGACTACAGTTTACCCCAATGCAACAGCTCCCCTCCCACTTCCTCCCGATAGTTACCACTTCCCTGTGTCTATCCCTCCATGCCCTCCTGGCCCCTGAGCTGTCTCCCCGTGCATAAATAACCCTTCTTTCTCCCATGATTGATCTCTCCAAGGAGTGTATCTACCTCAGGTACATGTTCAACTCAGATGCCTGTCTTTTGTTTGGCTGGAAGTCACAGTGTGGGTTCAATTCCAGACCTGAAGGGCAGCTAGGGGCCATAGTCTCAGTGGTTCCACCAGGCTCTATCAGACCAGCAAACCTGGTCCCCCTTTGTTTTTTTCCAAATGATTTTGAGTTTTGTTCCATATTGTTCTCCCTCTCTATCCAGGATCTCCTACATAGATCCCCCTCTGAGTGG
>NW_006921657.1:11508286-11517567 GCF_000298275.1 Orycteropus afer afer
TCATTCTTATTCCGCCATCTTATGGAACTCCATATATCCTTTCTTGTTAATGATTTTCTTAATGACTTCTGGGAACTCATCTACTGCCCTTGGTTGGCAGAAGCTGCTTCTCCTATTATCTTGACATTTTTTAAGCCAGATATCTTTCTAAAATTATCAAACCATCTTTTGCTGGAATTAAATTCTCCAGCTTTAGATTTTTCACCTTCATTTTGATTTAAGTTGTCATTTAATGACTTCCACAATTTCTCAAATCATATTAAAGTCTATAGGTATGTCTTTCTTTGGCAACCCTTCATCCACATAAAAGCTGCATTTTCAATATAAAATAAAAAACTATTTCACAAAAAGTGCAAGGTCTCCACACTTGCTGGTGTAGCTACAATGATAATGTCATTCATTTCCTTTTCCTTTTTTACAAGGGTCCTTATGGTGGATTCATTTATCTTGAAATGGCAAGAAACTGTGGCTACAGAGCTCAACCTATAGTACCTATCAAGGAATTGAACTTTTTTCTTGTAATGTGATGGCTTTTCTCTACTTCTTGAGAACACTTCCAGCATCACTGGTGGCACTTTGTATGGGTCCCATGATTGTTATTCAAGGTTTATGGTATTGGACTAAACATGATTTAAAAAAAAATGAGAACTGCAAGAGATCGCTTTTTATTGTGATATGCAATTTACTGGAGAGACAACTTCTCACATGGAGATGATTAACATCACAAGGTGTTTTAGGCAGATACATGCAACAATTGAGCTCACTACAATAACAATAGGAGGTGGCTACACAATTATTACAGTAGTACAGTATGTACTGCAATTAATTTTATGCAGTTATGATTTCCTACTGTGTTTTTATATTTCTTTACATTTCCCTCGACTGCAAATGGCACTGTTTCTGTTCTATAAGTGTTTATGCACATAAGTTTGGATAACTTTTAACTCCTTATAATAGATTTCTGTATATTTTATGGTGGTTGTTGTTGTTGCTATGTGCTTTTGAGTTGGGCCCAACTCAAAGCGACCCCTCCTTGGGTTTCCAAGGCGGTATCAATATGCAGTAGATTGCCCAACCTTCCTTCCAAGGAGTGGCTGGTGGGTAATGATAAAATAGTCTAGTATCCAGATGTATTTTATGAATTCACATGATATATCTAACTTTTTCTTAGTTTTTTCAGTATTTTAGGTTGTGGTCTTTGTGAGTTTCTTCAAATTGTTACATATCTCCAAAATTGTTTTCAATATGTTTATTGAAAATTATCTGCATATAAGTGTATTTGTGCCGTGTTTTTCAAGAGTCAACTGTATATCAATTTGAGTGTGTTAAGGATTAAGCTCCTTTTTGGAGATTGCCTTAATTGTATGTCTTAATTTCTCCCTTGCTGTGTAGAGCTGTTACAAAGGGCATTTTAATATCACTAGCCCTGGTAGTGCAGTGGTTAAGCACTCAGCTGCTAACTGAAAAGTCAGAGGTTTGAACTCACCAGCCGCTCCATGGGAGGATGTTCTGATTACCTCGTGCTGCTCTGACAAGAATATACCACAAATGGGATAGTCTTAACAAACAGGAGTTTATTCTTACAATTTGGAGGCTTTCAGTCCAAGTTCAAAGTGCCAGGCTCTAGGGGCTGGGTGAAAGCCCCTCAACCTTGGGGTCCAGCTATGTCTCCTGTTCCTGGCCCACTGAAGCTAGAGGCATTTCTTCACTCAGACAGCTGCTGGCTGCTGAGGCTGAGAAGCCACAAGTTTGACAAGTAAAAAGGCATAGTCCCGATGTTACCAAACCACACAGCAGGCCATTAACTTAAATTCATTGTTAGTCCCAAGGTCGGCAGAGCATGGCAGGCTGCTGAGCAACGAAACAGCTACATGCAGGGTCCAAGCGTGCCATAGGCTAGAGACTATCACAAGGTTTCTCCTTATATACAAGAAGTAGACCACATCCCAAAGGCAGCTACTCAGCTGCTTGTGGTAGATCCCACCATGGAGTTGATTGCCAGTCTCATCATAGGGAATAACTACCAGCAGCTGCCCAGCCACTCAGCCAGGTCCAGCCAAGTTGACACACAAGCATAACTACCACAGAGGCCGATGTGGCAGTCTACTTTTATGAAGATTTATTGCCTTGGAAACCCTGGGGGATAGTTCTACTTTGTCCTACAGGGTTACTATGAGTCAGGGTCAACTCGACAGCAATGAGTTTATGCTACTATTTTGTGATTTTTCTCTCACAATAGCTTATTTGTTTATATTTCTTAATATTATTTGGATTTAGTCACAGGATTTACTATTATGTTGACAGCAGGCAGGAGAGAGTGTTACCCTTGACACTGCATGGACTAAGTTTTTATAAGATTTAAACTTGGCAGAGCATTAGGATGACTGCATTTTCTTATTGTACATCTCTTGGATTTTTGTTGATGTGCCTCTGGGGATTGAATGTGTCATAAAATGCAGAAAGACATGATTCATATATATTATACACTAATACAATTTAATATAATAATTGTTTTTAAGGTAATCTTAGTGACATTATGAATTGGATTAAAATAATACTTTTCATATAATTTGTGTTCTATTGATACTTATAATTTAAAGGATTAAAAATAAAACACATTTATACTCAAATGTGCAAAATATATTTATATAAATATGTATACTTAAGAAAATGTAAAAAGAAAAAGAAAATTTTTCTTATTTTCATGTTTTCTTCTAATATAATTTTAAACCAGCCAAACTCACTGCCGTTGAGTTGATTCCAACTCATAGCCACCTCCATTGGGTTTCTGAAGCGGTAAATCTTTACGGAAGTAGATTGCCCCATCTTTCTTCTGTGGAGTGGCTGATGAATTTGAACTGCCAACCTTCTGGTTAGCAGTCAAGTGCCTTAGGCACTACACTACCAGAGATCCCTAATATAACTTAAAGGCAAAGAACAAATTATGTTTAATGCATATGAACACTTTAAATAAAAATTAATCAAATAAACTGCAATTTTAAAATCTGACTAAATCTTATTAAATATTTTATATAGTTTTTAAAAACAAAATCCAAACCCACTGCCATTAAGTTAGTATCAATTTAATTGCTTCCATACATATCCAATATCATGAATGCTATGTGTGTTGTTGTTGTTGTTTGGTGCTAGCAAGTGGATTCCAACACATACCAGCCCACACAAAAGACTAGAATTGCCCCACAGAGTTTTCTCAGCTTTGGAGGAGCAAATCTCTAGTGTTTCTCCTGTGGAACTGCTGCATGGATTTGAACCACTGACCTTTTGGTTTGCAGTTGCACCACCAGTGCTCCTTACGTTTTGTCTAGAAGTACAGATATGTGTATTTGAGAGTGATATGGATTGCTTAATATTGCAAAATATTTCTCGTCAACCATGTGGAACTGTTTTAAGTATTGTAAATATCTGTGAAATAAAAAGTTAGAACAAGAAAAGAGAGAAGAAAATGGATTAATGGGTACTCTTCACAAGTGGGAACTGATATTGAATGTAAGACAACAATGCATTCATCTGAGAGGAGTGATTTGATATTTTGATTAATTTTTCTACTCTCGTTCCTAAGCACTTACATCACTTCTATTCTCTCCACTCTGGGGAGGTATATCCATCTTCAACTCTGGCAGCAACACAACATACCAACCTCCAAACCATTTAGATACTTTTTTTTTTTTTTCCTAAAAGACTTTGAGGAAATGGGCAACACATGTGGAGAAATAGTTCCCTGGAGTCTAAATGCTGTTTTTGAGGAAAACTAGTGTTTAAATGCATAGGTGTGTCCTCATGACAAGGGGATAAAGGCAGAGAGTACCAGAGGTGTTTTAAGTGTCAGGTACTACAGGTTATCTGTTGTTGTTGTTGTTGTTATGTGCCATCAAGTCAGACCTGACTCATAGCGACCCCTCCTTGGGTTTCCGAGGCAGTATCATTATGGGAGTAGATTGCCCCATCTTCCTTCCGAGGAGTGGCTGGTGGGTTTGAATCGCCAGCCTTCTGGTTCGGCACTATGCTACCAGAGCTCCCTAGACACTTTAAAAGAAAAAAAGTATTATAAATATTTGTTCTTAGAACCCTTGTTGTGACTGTCTTGACTTCCATAAGGTTTGCTCTCTTAGAAATACCTGTTGTTTAATGGAATGGGTGGTTTCAGTAGGTATTTAAATTGCTATTGTTGTTGTTAGGTGCCATTGAGTTGTCTCCAACTCATAGTGACCCTACAAAGAAATTAATTTTAAAAAAGGACAAAGTCCTTCACATAATTAAAACATAGAAAGAGCTTAAGGAGCCTGGAGCTGAGAGTACAGAAGGAGCCTAGAGATATTGGTCTGAAAAGGGAGAGAATAGGAGGAAGTGACCTTAACTGGATGACTAGAGGAGGCTGTGATAAAGGAAACAGGAGAAGGAGGAGACAGGCAATGGGAAGGAGATGTACAAGGAAGGAGGGGGCAGAGAGTAGAAGAAAGATAAGTAGAGAGAGATGCAAAAAGAAAGGAAATTTGGAATGTGAGGTATTTAAGAAATGGCAAGGAGCCTAATGTCACAGGAGAAGAAAGAGTGAAGAGAGTGAGTAAAAGAGTGTAGGGGTTGAGGACAGAGGGATAGCAGGGTCAAGAAGAAAAAGAGCTTCGCAAAGTAGTAAGAGACACTATTAGATTGTTTCGTTGAGAAGGCTGACTTGAGTTTTAGATGATTGGGGCACTGTTTAGAGAAGAGACTGTAAATGGACATAGATGGAGTCGGGAAGACTGTATTGCCAAGAGTCTGGATTCCAGGCGAAATGTAGAGAATAAGACTTTGATGGCCCTGGAAGATTCCAGCACAGTTTTTGGTGGTGTATGAAGACAATGCTGCCAAGAAATAATCCATCATTGGAGGACTGACAAGCCATTGCTGTGAACTGAGCTTCCAACACGGGGTGATATTTTCATTAATTTCTTTAATTAAGATTTTTATTGCTCACAGTGAGGGCAAAAACTAAACAACCAAGTCTTGCCAGGAGCCATGTTTGAAAACACTTCAAGTGTCAAATGTCAAATAAGAGAGACTTTCTTTTTAGAATTACATTTGGAACCACAACCAAACAGGAAAGATGCCACTAGTGATTAAGAAGAACATTGGGAGGTGAGGTGATTGTAGGAACCAAGATGAAGTCCTTGCTGTTTAACATTGATAGAAAAGAAGAAATTTAACAAGGCATTGGAACTTATTTCTGTGTGTTAATGAGAGGGCAGTGAGATATGGGCAAGAGGGATAAAGGGACCTAGAACACAGTACCTTGCTAGTTGTGGTTTCTCAGGCTTACTGTGAGAACTAACTATCCAGAGTTATCCAAGATAACTTGGTTATCTTGGATTTTAGAAGGAGACTGAAGTTACTAGATCATATGGAGAATTTCTTAGTTAAACTAAATTTATACACTAATAGAAGTTTACCTGAGTTTCCTATCACAAACACCTAATTTTCCACACAATCCCAGGGACACTACCTGGAGAGTGGTTCCTGGATGTTCGGAGAAAGCTAAGAAATAAGAAATGAGTATAGAGATAATTTGATGCTATTTGTAGTTGCCATTACCATATAGATACATTCTAAAGGTATGTGCGCATCTGGGTGCAGTCTAGCATAGGGAGCTGAATTTGAGATGCCATTTCTATTTCTATCAGAGGAAATGTAAAATAAAATCATTCAGCATGAAAATGTACTACTCAATTTTAAGCAAGGTTTTCATTATGCTACTATAGTGTTCCAAAGGAAAGAAACCCACTATAGTTTGTCATAGCATTTGCAGGCCAAGGAGAGTTAACAGTGTATTCGAATGCTTTTGCCATGGTGTGTTGTGTGCGTGCATGTGTATGTATGTGTGTATATAAGAGAGAGGAGAAGAGAGAACAAGAGAATGAGCTCAAGAGATTGACTCATTTTGTATTTATTAACAACTTCTTCACATTTTTTATATTTGGAAAATAAGTGCTAGTAACTTTCACCTAAAGTTAGACTTTTCTAAAGCTCAAAATAGCTACTTTCTTGAAAAGTATTGAAATATCAGAACCAAAAGCAGCTTTTGGGGACAATGAATTCTTAATATGTAAGTCACATATTTGCCTCTCATTTAATTTCTTCCTCTTTCCTAGTTAGGAATTAGAAAATTCTGTGCTCTAAACCTCCTTGGGGAAATCGCTGATATAATTTTGAAGTCTTAAAGAATTTTTATAACATTCCTTGCATTTATTGTGAATCTCCGTTTGCTTGTGAATCACATGCTTGCTGTTTAGCATTTGAGCACCTGCAGAGAGCTCACTGCCACCATTTTCCTTCTAAGATGTGAAGCAAATATGTGGTTGATAAGGAAGGTTGGGCAATCCACTTCCATAGTGATACTGCCTCAGAAACACAAGGAGGGGTCGCTATGAGTAGGGTACAACTCAATGGCACATAACAACAATAACAACATTATGGTGTAAACTACTATGATAGCCTTATTACAGCTATTCCAGTCTTTGACCTTAACAAGAGGGGTGTGTGGGAACATTCTAGCTTAGCAAAGATAGGTGAGACCAGAAGATATTGTTGGGGTAAGGGTCACAGGAGATGATCAAGAAAAGTGAAGAACATCAGCCAAACATTCTTCTAAATAGTAAAAAATAAGAAAAGTAAGAAACATAATAAAAGCAAGGCTGAGCAAATAATCTTAGTTGCACTGGATAAGGAATGCAATATAAAGATAAAAGTACATTGAATGTATCACAGTACCCCCACTTGAATAATATACCCCTCCTTCTAATAAAAAAAGCCTGAGAAAAGAAAATCAAGGATGTTGATAATAATTATAATTGTAATAAAATTTGATTGTGAGTACTAAAAAAAAAAAAAAGTACATTGAATGACAAAAGATATGGTCAAGGAACTGTTAGGAATTGAATTGTGTCCCCAAAAAATATGTGCTGCAAATCCAAATCCCTATATTTTCTGATCTCATTTGGGAATGAGTTTTCTTTGCTATGTTAATGAGACAGTATTAGTGTTGGTGTCTTCAATCAATCTGTTTTAAGATATGGAAGAGATTAAACATGTAAGAGAGAGAAGCAGAGATCAGGGAAGAGATGCAAAGCCATATGAAGATCTCTCAGGAGCAGAAGCTCAAAAACAAAGAAACAAACAAACAAAAAACACCAAGGAAATATGGACCTTCCTCCAGAGTCGATAGAGAGGAAAGCCTTTTGCTAGAGCCAACACCCTGAATCCAGACTTCTGATATCGCTGCAGAAACCCAAGGAGGGGTTGCTATGAGTCGGCTCCAACTCGATGGCACACACAACAACAACAACAAACTGTGAGAATATAAATTTCCGTTTGTTAAAGCCACCCACTTGTGTTATTTCTGTTAGAGCAGCACTGGGTTACTAAATCAGGGATACTGGATACTATGGCACAGTGAATTACTTGGTGTGGCTTTTTCTAGCTGTAGTCTTTGGAAGTCCCACCAGATTACTGGGTGGGGGCATGTAAATAAGGTGTGTAGAACTCTGATGTTGGGATTGGTTAGTTTTGTCACTCTGCCAGGATTAAAATGAGCCATCCTAGAGGAAAAGAAGGGAGCTTTGGTGGTGCAGTGCCTAAGGTATTTGACTGCTAACCAGAAGGCTGGTGGCTCAAACTCACCAGCCACTCGGTGGAAGGAAGACAGGGCAATTAACTTCCATAAAGATTTATCATCTCAGAAACCCAATAGGGGTCACTATGAGTTAGAATTGACTTGATGGCAGTTGGTTTGATTTGGTTTTTAGAAACAGAGAGGGGGTCTCACTGCTGTCAAGAGAGAAGAGCTGGATGTGGCGTGCAGCATGTCCTTGGACATGAGATCCCTGTGCTGGACCTGCTTGGCAGAGAAAGGTGCCCAACAGAGAGAGACACCAACAGAGAAAGATACCCAGCAGAGAGAGATGCCCAGCAGAGAGAGACATCTGGCAGAGAGATAGGTGTCAGTGGAACCAAGAGGCTTGTGACAAAAGGGTGGGCTTACCTGGCCTATGGAGTGAGAAAGCTTAGTGCCCTTGGGCAGAAGGCTTGCTGATGGAGTGGGGTGTACCTAGGTTTACCTAGCAGCAGAGCTAAAAGAACTTTGTAACACTAGCTCAAGCAGGGCAGAGGCCTGGCGAAGAGACCAATGGCCAAAGAGGTGTGTCTGAGGGCACAGCAGAGGGGAGACTGTCCTGATTGAAGAATTGTATTCTGAGCATATTCCTGAACCTGAATTATAGGCTGTTACTTCCCTAATAAACCCCATAATTATGAGTATTGTTTGTGAGTTCTGTAAGGGCATTGCAATGAATTATCAAACCCAGCAGAGAGGTAGTGAGTGCCTTGGGAAGGATGGTTGGTATCAGAGTTGGTAAAAAACCTGGAGAGTGGTAGCATGATTGACCTCATAGGAATAAGTCTTGAGCTGTTGATGGTGATTCTGCCTTCTTCTTGTGAGGTTAGAGGACGTCAGAAGATGTCACCTCTACATCCTTTTGCAGATATTTGGAATGGTGCATTGTTAGAAGGATCAAGTGACTAAGCCTGTGTATTTCTAAAATTTCATAATATATAGTTGGTTTAATTATGTTATTTCAATTCTTTTTGAAGTTTCAGGAGCTAAAGGTTGGGATGTGCCTGTGTTCTTTATTGTGTTCAGATTCCTTGGAGAGAGTAATTGTGTATTCTAAGTCTGATATTACTAGACAGTACAGAGAATATATATAATTCTAACAAATAAATCACTTTGAGGCTTGTGTCAATTAGTAGAAAACAGTACTATTTTCACCTACTGGAAATGTCTTGGGAGTTGATTTCCACATTACCCACTTCAAGTAGCTAACCCTAAATCCATTTCTCTACAACTAGAAGGGGAAAAAATGAATTTCAACATGAGCAGCGAACACTTACAGTATCATTTGCAACATATCAAATGCTAAGAGAACTCCAAAACTATAATTGGTGCAAACACATAACATGGCTTTATTTGTTTCAACTTTGAATAACAAGTAACTCAAATAGTTACATAGCTCTTTTTTCAAATTATATTTTATTATGTACATACCAAACCATACTCAATGAAAGGCCCAAAATCCATTAAATGGGGAAGAGGATGTTTGTTTAATAAATAGTTCTGGCAAAACTAGAGATCCATTTGCAGAAAAATGAAACAAGATCTGTACCTCACACCATACACAAAAATGAACTCCAGATGGATCAAAGACTTAAATGTGAAACCTAAAACTATA
>NW_006921657.1:11519201-11526331 GCF_000298275.1 Orycteropus afer afer
ATGTGGAACAAAACTCAAAATAATTTGGAGAAAAAAAAAAAAGGTGGGGACCAGGTTTGCTGGTCCGATAGAGCCTGGTGGAACCACTGAGACTATGGCTCCTAGCTGCCCTTCAGGTCTGGAATTGAACCCATACCTGTGGTTTCTAGCCAAACAAAATACAGGCATATGAGTTAAACATTTACCTCAAGTAGATACACTCCTTGGAGAGAACAATCATGGGAGACAGAAGGGTTACTTATGTACAGGGAGACAGCTCAGGGGGGCAGGAGTATATGGAGGGTGGACACCGGGAAGAGGTAACTGTGGGGAGGAAGTTAGGAAGTGGGAGGGGAGCTGTTGCATTGTGGTAAACTGTGGTCAATGACATGCGACAAAGTATATGTGAACTGCTATATGGAAAGTGAATTTGCTCTGTAAATCTTCACCCAAATCACAATAAAAAAAAAGAAAAAAAAAAAACATACTCAATGCCGTTAAGTTGATTCTGAGTCATGGTGATGCCAAGTGTTTCAGAGTAGAACTGTGGGCCACTGGGTTTCCAATGACTAATCTTTAAGAAGTAGATCCCACTCTATCTATCTATCTGTCTTTGTCTGTCTGTCTATCTATCTATCTATCTAATAATCACTGAGATAGTCTCACAAAAAAATATTTTTTAGACTTTTACTGTTTTCATTATGAATGCTTTGGAAACAATATATAAAAGTGTCCTAAACTCAATTTACCTTGTTATTGAGGTTTCCCATCGCATAGAGTATATTATAACCTAAACAATCCAGGCTACTCCATCACATATCAGCAGAACATGTGATTACTGATGGGTAAAAATTGAGAAACCAAGCTCCATGAGTTAAAAAAAATATATATATATTTGCTTTAAAGGGGAAAGCCCAACTTTCAAGGTAAGCCAGGTTCTTAACTCTTATTTTCTCATTCATTATTATGAATAGTTTCAATCATGTAATTGTTCTTGTAGAAGGAAAAAAAAAATATCCTGGAAGAACTGATTCTGTTCTGACCTTGGGATGGCCTGGAGAAAATGAGGGGAGTCTGGAAACATCACTTTCTAGGCTGGATCTGCCAATGACTGCTATTATCTCCCTCTCAAAATGTTTTAATGCTTCCGGCTTTCAATTTCTACATCTGATGATGAGGATGTGTGACCAAATGGTTTCTAAGAATGTTTCCAAATCCAACTTTCTGTGTTTCTGCAATTGACCTCAATCTCAGAGAATGGACAGGCACATGGACTTTATTTTTATGACAGCATTATTGAGAGAGAGAGCAACACATATTGCTTTATTATTTTCTTTCTTAACATCTGCTGTTAATGTTGTTGCTGTCGTTGTGTGCCATTGAGTCAATTCTGACACATAGCAACCCTTTAGAGCAGAGTCCAAATGCTCCATATGGCTTTCTAGGCAGCATTCTCACAAGAATAGATCACTAGGTCTTTCTGCCATGATACTGCTGGTTGGGTTCAAACCACCATGCTTTTGATTAGCAGCTGAGCTCATAATCATTGTGCTACCAGGGCTCCTTCTTTTCTTCTGGTAGTTGGCATTTCAAATATTGTTATTATGCTTCTTTTTTCCTTCACTTTGTTATTGTTGTTAGGTGGCCTTGCATTGATTCTGACTCATATCATCCCTTTGTATAATAGAGCAGAACACTGCCGATTTGACATCATTCTCATGCTTGTTGCCATGGCTGAGTCCATTGTTGCAGCCACTGTGTCAATCCATCTCCTTGAGGATCTTTCTCTTTTTTAATGACTCTTTCATTTACCAAGCATGATGTCCTTCTCCAGGGACTGGTCCCTCTTGATAACATGTGCAAAGTACATGAGATAAAGCCTTGCCATCCTTGCTCCCAAGGAGCATTTTGACTATACTTCTTCCAGGACAGATTTGTTCATTTTTCTGTCAGTCCATGGTATTCTATATTCTTCACCAACACCATAATTAAAATGCATCAGTTCTCCTATAGTCTTCCTTGTTTATTGTCCAGCTCTCTCATGCCTAGGAGATGATTGAAAATCCCATGGTTTGAGTCAGTCCCGCCTTAGTCCTCAAAGTATTATCTTTACTCTTTAATATTTCAAAGAGGTCTCTTGCAGTGGATTTGCCCAATGCAGTCCATTGTTTGACTCTTCATTTGCTGCTTTCATGGGCATGTCTTACTTACGTTGTCTTACTGTGGTAGCTTTTGTGTTTCTATGATGCTGGAAGTATGCCCCTGGCATTTCAAATACTAGCAGTGTCACTTACAGTGGGCAGGTTTCAGCAGAGCTTCTAGACTATGCTAGACTAGGAAGAAGGAACTAGTGATCTATTCCTAAAAATATGACCAATTAAAACCTTATGAATAGCAGTGGAACATTCCCCTCACTAGAAGAGCTATATTTTGAATGTCATGGCTTTGATTTAGTTATTACAGAAAACCTTGATGAGGTGCCTAATCAGCCATAGTTGTTGATACCTTTTCAAACCTCTTAACACATCCAAAACCAAACCAGTTGCCATCGAGTTGTCTGAGTCATGGCAATCTCATGTGTCAAAGTAGAACTGAGTTCTGTAAGAATTTTAATGGTTGATTTTCCTGGAAGTAGAATGACAGGCCTTTCTTCTGAGATGTCTCTGAGTAAACTCAAATTTGAACAATTTGGTTAGCAGCTGAATGTATTAATCATTTGCAGCAACCACGGACTCTTTCTTACCACACAGGAAGCCATGTTTTAGGAGACCAAGAAGCCCTAAAATGAGTATTGAAATGCTTGTCCATTGCCCATATTGAAGACATATATAATAGTTGATTTAATTGTGGTTCTTCTTTATAATAACTAATAGCAACCTCTATATTGTCTCACTTTTGTTCACAATATAAGAGGGTAGAGGTGTTTTGAAGAAGAGGCTATTTTGTTCAGTTAAGTATAGTCATTAATTCTAGTAGTCTGAAATATAGTTTTCCCTATAAATAATACGTACCTTTATCCTGAAAGGCAAAACTAAATCTCAGCCATTGTTTCACCTTTTCCCCAGAGTTCCAACTAATTTTGAAGATTTCCATAGTACCAAGGGATGAGACTTCTGCTCTTCCATTTTGTCTGGCACTGCTGAGTCTCATTATCCTGGTCTCTGAGCCAGCTATGTCTAGGCCCCTTTTGAACTCACGTTGTTGTTGTTGGTAGGTATCATCGAGTTGTCTCCAACTCATAGCAACTCTATGCACAGCAAAGCAAAACACTGCCCTGCCCTGTGCAAGTGTCATGATCCTTGCTATACCTGAGCCACTGTATCAATCCATCTTGTTGAGGGTCTTCCCCATTTTCATTGACTCTCCGCTTTACCAAGCATGATATACTTCTCCAAAGAATGGTTCCTTCTGACAACATGACCAAAGTAGGTGAAACGAATTCTGGCCATTCTCACTTCCAAGGAACATTTCAGCTGCACTTCTTCTAGGACAGATTTGTTAGTCCTTTTAGCAGTCCATGTTCCTCTCAGCATTCTTCTCCAACAACACAACTCAAAAGCATTAACACTTCTTTGTTTTTCCTTATTCATTGTCCAGCTTTCACATGAATAAGGGGAGATTGAAAATACCATGGCTTGGGTTAGGTACACCTTAGTCTTCAAGGAGACATCTTTGCTCTTCATCACCTGAAAGAGATCTTTTGCAGCAGATTTTCCCAATGCAATACATTGTCTGATGTCTTGATCGCTGCTTCCATTGGTGTTGATTGTAGAATCAAGTAATATGAAGTCCTTAAGAACTTCAATCTTTTCTCCATCCATCGTAAAGAAGTTTATTGGACCAGTTGTGAGGATTTTTGTTTTCTTTATGTTGAGGTGTAATCCATACTGCCAACTGTAGTCTTTAATCTTCATCAGTAAGTGTTTCAACTCATCCTCACTTTCAGCAAGGAAAATTGTGTCATCTGCATATCACATACCTTCCAGCATCACAGAAACACAAAAGCCACCACAGTTAATGAGTCTTCCTCCAATCCTGATGTCACACTCTTCTTCATATAATACAGCTTCTCAGATTATTTGCTCAACATACAGATTGAATAAGTATGGTAAAAGGATACAACTCTGACACACTCCCTTCTTTATTTCAAACCCCTTGTTCTGTTCTAATGACAGCTTCCTGATCTAAGTACAGGTTCTTCATGAGTACAATTAAGTGTTTTTGAATTTACATTCTTCTCGATATTATCCATAATTAGTTATAATCCACACAATTGAATGCTTTTGCATAGTCAATAAAACATAAGTAAACATCTTTCTGGTATTCTTGCTTTGAGCTAAGGTTCATCTGACATCAGCAATGATATCCCTCATTCCACATCTTCTGAATCCAGCTCACATTTCTGGAAGCTCTCTGTCAATATGCAGCTGCAACCATTTTAAAATTATGTTCATTAAGATTTTACTTGCCTGTGATATTAATGATATTGTTCAATAATTTCCACATTCTGTGGGATCACCTTTCTTTGGAATGGGTACAAATATGGATCTCTTCCAGTCAGTTGGCTAGGTAGCTGTCTTCCAAATCTCTTGGCATAACTGAGGGAGTGCCTCCAGTGGGGCATCTTTTGTTGAAACATCAAACATCTCAATGGGTATTCTATCCATTCCTGGGGCCTTGTTCTTCACCAGTTCCTTCAGTAAGGCTTCAACTTCTTCCTTCAGTACCATTGGTTCTTGATCATATGCCATCTGCTGAAATGGATGAACATTGACCAATTCTTTTTGGTACAGTGACTGTGTGTCTTTTGATGCTTCCTGTATCATTCAATATTTTTCCCATAGAATCTTTCAATATTGCAACTTGAGGCTTAATTTTTTTCCTCAGTTCAGCATGAGAAATGCCAAGCATGTTCTTCCCTTTCCATTTTTTAACTCCAGGTCTTTGCACATTTCTTTGGAGTAATTGGCTTTGTCTTCTTGAGCTTCTCTTTGAAATCTTTTTAGCTCTTTTATCTTGTCATTTCTTCCATTTGCTTAGCTACTCTCTGCTCAAGGGCAAGTTTCAGAATCTCTTCTGATATCCATTTTGGTCTTTTTCTTTTCCTCTTTCATGTCTTTTTACACATGGGAATCAAGTGTCTGTGTCAAATTGAAGCACAGGAATTCTGTGGCTATCTTAAACTCACTTGAGAAGACACAGAACCCAGCCACTATAACCTGAGATTTCCTTATTTCCCTATATTCTAGGTTTCCTCCAGTCTATATACAGTCTCTATCACTGTTGTTTATCCTTTTGAGTTTGGTTTTGGGGAAATGGTACCTGAGAATTATGCTTGATTCTTCCTGACTTCTGATACTTAAAAACTATTACTTTGTATCACTCTCCTGAGGTGATAAATATAGATTAAAAACAATAGGATTTGGTGAAGAAATGAAATACCAGAGGCAAAAAGGATAAGAAAACAACAAGAACAACACTGATTCATACCACAAAAGTATTATCCCATCTCCTCTCTCACACACACATAATAGCAAAAGAAAAAGTAAAAGTACAAATAGAGTGAGAGGGCAAAATAATTTTTAAAAGGAAGGAAACTTCTGCATCAAAAAAGATGGAATAATAAATCCATAATTATATTCTCAGATTTCAACACTATACCCCCAATAGTTGATAAGGCAACTCTCTGTGAATGAAATCTATTTCCATGGAAGTGCTGAATTCCCTGATTTAGGAGGTATAGGTTAGCATTATTCTAGGAAGCTTTAACGGGAATTTCTACATTGCTTGGATCGTAAGCGTGATAAACTTTTACATCCCTTACAATTCAGAGATACTCAGAGACCTTTATCTTTCCTGGAATTTCACAATAACCCATTGGCCTCTGTATGAAGGTCACTTCTGAAAGTTTCTGTTTTTAGTCTTGGATATTGTGCCACATAGAACAGGATCTTGCCTTGAGTAGTTCTTAGTATTATCATTAAGTATGTTTTCCATTTAGTTGCAGTAATAAATGAGAACCCAGTAATTCAAAGGGAATTTTATTTATTTCTACCTTTATAGTTTTAAGGAGCTCTGGTGGTATAGTGCCTAAGGCATTTGCCTGCTAACCAGAAGGCTGGCAGTGCAAACCCACTAGCCACTCCTTGGAAGGAAGTTTGGGCAATCTACTTCCATAGTGGTAACACCTCGGTAACTCAAGGAGTGGTCACTATGAGTCAGGTCTGACTCAATGGCACATAACAGCAACATTTACAATTCTTCAGAAAACAGAATCTACCAAGACCCTACATTAAGCGGGATTATAATATTATAGAAATAGAAAACTAGTTGACTGAGATCCCCAACCAATTCAGAATGAATATACTAGAATACAGTACCTGAAGTAAATTTGTAATGATAACGTTTTGGGAAGGTTGAACTGCAATTCGGACCTGTTTACAAAGTTTCTTTTTTCCTAAGGAGGTATGATATGAAGACTAGGAAATTATTGTCTATAGTGATTGCTACATCCATAGCAGTTGCCTAGATAGTAAACACCAATGACACATGGAATACGTTTTTGAAATAGGTAAGTCACTTTCTACACCTTATCAGTTCTTTATCATTCCTATACTTTTCCTTTTGGGTTAGTTTCTTGTTGATTAAAGGAAACATTTCTATTATAGTCTTCAATCCAAGGATGCACTCTTAAGTAAGAACGCTTGGCGCTTCAAATGGGTAGGAATCAGCGGGCGAGACATTGGTAGATTCCAAAAAGTAAGATTACTGACTATAGAATAAATGAGCAACTTTGTTTTGTTTCTACCATGCTAAATACTTTTACATGCTACACAAAAAATAGGGGGGCCCTGGCCTCATGGAGTTAAAGATGTAGTTGGGAAGATAATGCATAACACATTACAATGTAACTATTATATAAAACAATAAAAGTGATCTTACCCAAAAAGTACTGTGCAAAAGTTGGAAACAAAGAAGAATCACTGGTAGTTGGAAAATTTGGCCTTGGTGACAAAAATAATGCTGGAAGTCATATGGTAGAATTTTGCAAGACCAACGACTTGTTCATTGCAAACACCTTTTTTCAACAACACAAACGGAGGCTGTACACATGGACTTCACCAGATGGAACACACAGGAATCAGATTGAC
>NW_006921657.1:11528383-11535248 GCF_000298275.1 Orycteropus afer afer
CAAAAGAGGAGGAGGCCTTCAAGGAGATGGATTGATATGGTGGCTGCGATGATGGGCTCAAGTATAGCAGGGATTGTGGGGCTGGTGCGGGATCAGGCAGTGTTTCATTCTGCTGTGCATGGGGTCGCTATGAGTCAGAAATGACTCGATGACACTTAACAACAACAACAACAACAATGTTCTTACCTTGGGAATTTAAAATAAAGAAGAATTTTTTAAGCATGACTTCTTACTTACACTATTATTTAAATAAACGTTATTATATATTTACCATATTTTTACACAAATAACACACAACTTCCACATCTGTTTACCAATCATGCCTCCCCTCCACGAGGTGTTTTCATAAGTGCCACTATGCTATTTTTTTTTACATGTTTCTGTAAAAACATTAACATTGTTTGCTTATGAATATATCTCATGAGGGGAGGGTATGGTTGGCAAACAAACATAAAAGGCACACGTTATTTGCAGTAAAATATGTTTTCTCCAATCTGTTCCCACTAATGGCTATCCCACATGTTTCAGAGTAGAACTAAACACCATAGTTGTTTCAGTGGCTGTAATCTTACAGAGGGATCACTGGTGGCGTAGTGCCTATCGCATTTGACTGCTAACCAGAAGGCTGGTGGTTCAAACCCATCAGCCACTCCTCAGAAGAAAGATTAGGCAATCTGCTTCTGTAGAGATATCACCTCAGAAACCCAAGGAGGGGTTGCTATGTGTCGGAAACAACTCTATGAGAGTGAGGTGGTAATCTTACAGAAGTAGATTGCCAGGCTTTTTTTTTTTTTTTCCCGTGGCACCATTGGGTGGATTTTAACTGAAAATCTTTCAGTTTGTCGTTGACTATAAACCATTTGCATCATCCAGGGACCTACCTATATGTTTAAATTAGACACATATAATTCAGTATCTATTCTCCTTATAGATGTTAAACATTCTATTCTAGTCTTAATATTGATATCTCTTTTTATCATCTTCCTATGTGTTTTTTGTCTTCTCTGCTAATTCTATCATGGTACCCATTGTAATCTTTTACAGTGTCTTTTTTTTTTTTTTTCTTCTCTAGTGTTTTTATACCCCTAGGCTTGGGCACTTGACTGCTAGCCAGAAGGCTGGTGGTTCAAACCCACCAGGCACTTCTCGGAAGGAAGGTTGGGCAATCTACTTCCATAGTGATACTGCCTCAGCAACCCAGAGAGGGGTTGCTATGAGTCGGGGTTGACTCAACGGCATATAACGACAAAAAACAAAAGGCTTGGGGTGTAAAAACAGTACATTTCACATTTTATTTTACTGAACAGTTCTGTCACCATGGTTAAATGAACTTTACAAGAACTTACATAAGGAGAAAGGTGGGCGTCACATGGTCCATGTAAGAAGGGGTAAGCAATATTCCAGGGAGGGACAATGAGTAGATGAATTAGACTGAAGTAATATTTGTTGAAAGGAAGGAAGGGAGAAAAAGAAGGGTCAGGAAGAGGAGGCAGAGAGAGAGTAAAAGAGAGAAAATAATAAAGGATGTGACTGATTTAGAACTAGAATAAAGAATGAAGAGTTAAATCTATGCTTCATAAGCAGTGAGGAACCTGGGCATATTCATGTTTTCATTCCACAAAAATGATGTGCAGCCTTTTGGCTCTCTGAGCAGCACCATGGCGGTTGGCAAGAATAAGCGCCTTACAAAAGGTGGCAAAAAAGGAGCCAAGAAGAAAGTGGTTGATCCATTTTCTAAGAAAGACTGGTATGATGTGAAAGCACCAGCTATGTTCAATATAAGAAATATTGGGAAAACACTAGTCACAAGGACTCAAGGAACCAAAATTGCTTCTGATGGCCTAAAGGGTCGTGTCTTTGAAGTAAGCCTTGCTGATCTGCAGAACGATGAAGTTGCATTTAGAAAATTCAAGCTAATTACTGAGGATGTTCAGGGCAAAAACTGCCTCACCAACTTCCATGGCATGGATCTTACCCGTGACAAAATGTGCTCCATGGTCAAAAAATGGCAGACCATGATTGAAGCTCATGTTGATGTCAAGACAACAGATGGTTATTTGCTTCGTCTGTTCTGCGTTGGTTTTACTAAAAAAACACAACAATCAGATTCAGAAGACCTCTTATGCTCAGCACCAACAGGTCCGCCAAATCCGGAAGAAAATGATGGAAATAATGACCCGAGAGGTGCAAACAAATGACTTGAAAGAAGTGGTCAATAAATTGATTCCAGACAGCATTGGGAAGGACATAGAAAAGGCTTGCCAATCTATTTATCCTCTCCATGATGTGTTCGTTAGAAAAGTAAAAATGCTGAAGAAGCCCAAGTTTGAATTGGGAAAACTCATGGAGCTTCATGGTGAAGGTAGTAGTTCTGGAAAAGCTACAGGAGATGAGACAGGTGCTAAAGTTGAACGAGCAGATGGCTATGAACCACCAGTTCAAGAATCTGTGTAAAATTCAGACTTATTGGTGACAAATAAAAAATCTTATTTGTGAAAAAAAAAAAAAAATGATGTGCAGAATACTATTCTAGGCACCAAAGAGGTTTACCACAATGGTTTGTCACAGCATGCACTAGTTCATGCATGAGAACATAACAGAGGGGGTGTAATAGACTAATTAAATACAAATTTAATCAAGAAGATATATTGTTAAGTGAAGTAAAAGGTAACTCTGTGGCATGAAAATATTCATACCTAAGAGAACTATGTTATTTATAATTAGAAGGGGTTCCCATTTCATGGAGAAGAATGAGATGTTTTATTCTACACATGTTGAGTTGAAGATGGAACAATCTAGTTGACTTGGAAATGATGGAATTAAGCTTAGAACCAAAACTATTGTAATCATAGATGCTGTTCAGACAGCTGAAATCCTTGAAAGGTATCATAGAAAAACAAAAGTAAAAGTAAAATTATAGACAGAGTTAGAGGGCAAAATAATTACTAAAAGGAAGGAATTACTGCAGCCAAAAAAGATGGAATAATAGATCCTGAATTATCTTCTGGGATTTCAATACCCTACTCTCAATAGTTGGTAGAACTGGACAAGGATCTCAAGTAAATGATCTAATATTCTACCTTAAGAAAGTAGGAAAACAATTGCAAATTAAATGCAAAATAGGCAGAAGCAAGGAAATAGAAAATATAAGGTTAGAAACCAACAAAATATGAAAAAGGAAAACAATGATAGCAAAAGCTGGACCTTAGCTAGATTTATAAGAATAAAGAGAAAGAAAAAGAAAGAGAACACACATACAAATTACCACTATCAGAAATGAGAAATAATACTACAGATTCTACATATTTTAAAGGATAATAACATACTATTATGAAAAGCTTATGTCAATAAAACTGATCACTCAGATTAAATGGATAAAATCATTAAAACATACAAACTACTAAAGCTCACTCAATAAGAAATAGATAAGTTCATTATTCCTGTATCTATTAAAGAAACTGAATGTACAGTTAAAAAATTTTCCATAAAGGAAACTCTAGGATGAGATAGTTTCACTGGTGAATTCTATGAAACATTTAAGAAAATAGTACCAATTCTACATGAACTCTTCAAGAAAATGAAAAAAGATAGGGTATTTCCCAATTCATTTTCTGAGGTCAGCATTATCCTGATATTAAAATCAGATAATTACTAAAACAACAGAAAACTGTGGACCAATATCTCTCATGAACATGAATGCAAACATTCATAAAAACTGTAGGCAAATCTAATTCAACAAAAAACTACTACAGTATAACCAAATAGAATTTATCCCTCAAATACAAGGTTGATTAACATTTTTTCAAAAAAATCAATGTATGCCTCATATTAACAAACTAAAAAAGAAAAAATCATGGATCATCTCAATAGACCAAATTAAAAGAAAAGAAGACCAAATTCACCATCCATTCTTGATAAAAATCGTAAACTAGGAATGCAAAGGAACATGTTCAATATGAGAAAGGGCACCTATGAAAATCCTACAAATATGTTTAATGTTGAAAGACTGGGTGCTTTCCTTCTATGATCATGAATGAGGCAAGAATGTCCATTCTTACCACATTTATTCAACAGCACTCCAATGGTTCTAGTCATTGAAATAAGGCAAGAAAAAGAAGTAAAAGACATCCAGCTTGGAAAACAAGATGTAAAACTTTGCAGCTGACGTAGTCATCTATGTAGAAAATGTAATGGAATGTAGTAATTCCACATAGTAGAACTAAAGACTGATTTTGTTATGGTCACTGGTTACAGACCAATATAAAATTATCAGTTGCATTTCTATCAAAGACAAATTAGAGATTGAAATTAAAGCAATAAAATCACTTATAATAACTTCTAAAGTATGAAATATATACCTGACAAAAAATAAGCAAGAGTTTTACAAGTAATACTATGAAATATTCCTGAAAGAAATTAAAGACTACCAAAATAAATGGAGATATAAACCATATTCATTGGTGGGAAGAACTGATAGTGTTAAAATGTTAGTTCTCCCCAGATTGATTTTTGAATTCAACATAATCCCAGTATAAATCCTGTCAGTCATTTTGTAGCAACTGGGAAACTGATTCTAAAATTAATATGAAAACACAAAGCACTTATAATAGTCAAAACAATTTTGAAAAAGAAAAAAAAAATTGGAGGGCTAACATTATCTGATTTTATGGCATTATAAACCTACAGCAATCAGGACAGTTTTACTGGAGGAAAGTTAAACAAATTGATCAAAAGAAGAGAATCCAATCTAGAAATATGTACATATATGTAGAAAACTGATCTTCAGTAAAAGTGGACAAAGGAGAATCATTGAACAAATGATGCTAGAATAATTGCTTGATGATATACAAAAAGAAAAAAAAACCCACAACTTTAATCCATATCTCACACCAAAAATATATTTCTAAACTAATCGACTTGTATACTTTAAATTTAAGAAGTTTATCTTATGGCAATTTTTCCTCAATACAGTTGTTAAAGTATGAAAAAGAGAGGAGAAAATAAAGACAAGTAACAAAGTGAATAATTCTGTTAATCATCTATCTATATGTATTTTTTTGTGCAACTTAAGGGCATTATATTACTTTCTTAGGGCTGAGTATGAATGGCTTCTGCTCTAGAGTAAACTGATGTTTTCTAAATAGCAGAGATAGAATTAGATAAATAATGTTCCTAAATCCCAATGTTCATTTTGCAAGGCACAAAAATGCAAGATTTCCCTTGCAAATGTAGCAAGTTAGGAAGATTAGTACACATATCTTCACCATTAAACTCAGTGTAGAATACCTTAACCAGTTGCTGTAGAGTCATTTTGACTTTTGGTGACCTTGTGTGTGTCAGAGTAGAAATATGCTCAGTATATTTAAAATAAAACAAAGCCATATTCCTTATAATATAAACATCAACACCAAAGAGCAGTGTGGATTCATATTCCCTGAATATGAATTTCCTTCACCATTTGAACATTTAATCTGAGGTACAATTTTCATTTTGGAATTAAAATAATATATTCTAGGACTTTTTCTGTGTAGCATTCCTTTTTTCATTATATTTCTTTGATATTGTTTTGCAAGTCATTTTGCAGTCATTTCGTAGACTGTTTAGCTTAAAATTGCTGGTTTTCTGAGTGTTATACAAGGGACATAACTCATTGTTTCTAGGCCTGAAGTTGCCCAGTTTCATAGCACGCATGTTATTGTCCAGTGTTTTCTAGCTTGTTTCTGGCATGGTTACCTTCAGGCCAGTCTGATAACTTCACTAACTCAATCTTCATTCACTGCCACTTCTGTACCATTGCTGCAGGAAATAGTTTCCATTATAGACCACTAAGATACAGGTTTAGTTTAACAAGAATTTGGAACAGAGGTAGCCTGGAATATTCCTCATGCTGACACCAAATCAAAATTATAATCTTGGTTAAATTCCCACTGTGTTGTTGAAAGTGGTTTAGAAGAGTGACTAGTGTTTTTGGAATATGTTGTCATCATGACCCTCTTAGATTTCCTTTAAGGCCAAAACAGAGGAACATCTATTGGATTAAGACCTGAGATTCTTTTCTGTTAAGTGATGGAATAGCTATGTTCCAACAGCTTTAATCTTCCTGGTATCTTCTGTATACATCCCTTGCTTCAAAATATATTTCTCCAGAATATATATTTTTTAACTTAGAACTAATATTTTGAGTGAGTTCAATTTTTCTTGCCCTCAAATCTTTCCTAACACATTCTCTTCTGGCTCGATAAACTCCTCCTTTTTTTTCTATCATCTGCTTTCATTGAGAAGCCATGTATGATGCTAAAGACAGTCTCTGGAGTCAGACTGCCGTTATTCACATTGCAGTTGGTAGCTCTATAACCCTGGCCACGTTACTAATCCTCTTTGTGCCTCAGCTGATTTTTTCTTTTTTTAAATCTATGAAATGAGAATAATAAAATTACCTACTCCAGAGGTTGTTGGGAAGATTAAATGAACCTATGTAAAATCCTTTGACTAGAGCCTGGGTCATAAAAATCATGAATAAGGAAAGAGCAGGTCTCAATTTTATTTCCTAAAAGACAATCTTATAAACTGGCCAAAGTATGCATATGTCCCTGTGTATGCACATACACACAATATGAATATATGTATATATGAATAGTATATATAAGAATGTATATAAAGTATGAATTCTTCTGCCACTTGTTGTTGTTGTTGTTGTTAAGTGCCGTCGAGTCATTTAAAACTCATAGCGACCCCATGCACAGCAGAACAAAACACTGCCTGATCCCGCGCCAGCCCCACAATCCCCGCTATACTTGAGCCCATCATCGCAGCCACCATATCAATCCATCTCGTTGAAGGCCTCCCCCTCTTTCATCGACCCTCC
>NW_006921657.1:11552533-11573044 GCF_000298275.1 Orycteropus afer afer
GCCTCCATGGCCCCACAGCTATAAAGAACGGCTCCAAGGCAAAAATCCCGGAAGTGTGGTTTCTTCCCTCTCCCTGTTCCATCTGTCCGTGGTGCTGACATAATCCCGCCAGATCGCTAATGGCTGGCTCTGGAATTTGTCTGTGATACCGCCCAGCTGCAGCGCCAAAGATGCATGCAGTTTGAGCTATGGGTCAGGGGAGTACCTGCTAGTGACCTGTGGTCCCGATCTCTGTGACAAAGAAAAGGACGAAGTCTCCCAGTCTGACCCCAGTCTACTCTGTGACCCTCTGGGAAGGGAGTGAGCCACCCTTCCTGTCACAACAGTAAGTTTTCCTCCAAATCTCAGCGGAGTTGTCCGTACCCACAGCCAGCACCCAGGAGACCCAAATTACCTCCAAAAAATCAAGATGAGCTGTGGGAGGCAGGTCTCTGCCACTGCCCACCAGAATATTAGAGTGGTTGCTAGTAGGCTGTTATAAGGCGTCCTCACTCTTGGCTCAGGGATCTCAGATGGGCGCCCTAGCCCAGCACACAGTGACTGCTCCAGAAGAGTTTCCTCTCTCGGGTTTCCGTCTGTCCTCCTCCAGTTGCTCTTTCCAAAATAATCTCCCTGTGACTTTCCTCTAATTCTGCTCTTCCATGTTTGATGTACTCTGAATCTGTGAGCTGTTCAGAGCAGTGAAATTCCTAATTTAAACTGTTGTGGCTAGTTTTCCAAGACCTTAGATGCCAGAGGGATAAAGCGTGCTGCTCACTGGCTCGACTCCATTTTGAACTTCCAAAAAATGGTTAGTATATTTTAATTCATAACCATATTAAAATTCATAGAGAAGGTCATTGATCATTTGTAAAGCCTATATTCATCTAAAGTATTGTAATTCTAGTCTGTCAACTTTGTAGGGTGCTACTTCCTGACATTTGTTCTGAATACATTAATTTGAAGTCATTTTCCAGTGTTTGGTAAACAAACCCATATTGCATAAATACACTCATTATATTCTGTATATATGTGTATATACATTTTTTCTTAAGACTACTTCATTTTGATGTTTGTATGTGATGTACATAATTTTTTCAGCATTCATGGTTCCAGACCTCAATATTATTTTCCCAAATCACTTTCCAACTAATGATAATAACATTTTGCTTTCAGATGTCTAACTTTTCAATATATTTATATCTATATATAAATTATTTTAGATAGATAGTAATAATAGATTAAATTCCTTCTGGAGGAAGACCTTTTTTATTTTTCTTCCTATTTTTTAAATGAAAAGAATGAAATCTCTGGATGTCCAGATGTATACTGAGGATACTAGAAATTTTTTCTAACAATTCTACCTAGGTATCTTAGAAGTCTGAACATTGAAAAAAATTCATGAACATATTTGAGTTGCATGGATATAAGCAGAAAGAATTCTGGCCCATAAAGAACACTTTAGATGATTAAGAGGCTGTTTTCTCATTGTTCTAGAATTAGTAATATTTTTCCCATCACTATTTTTTTCCCCCAGAGGGATATGCCTAAAATTTCGCTTGCTGATGGGATCACAGCAGGGGGTAACCTAACATTTGGGAAAATCAGTTAGTTAGCCCTAAAGGCATTCTCATATCCATTACATCATGATGTACCAACAGATTTTCATGACATATTATTTAAGTACATATTGCCTGCCTGGAGGTTTAAACAGTGATAGTCTATAATGAGATATTACATTTTCAGTTTTGCACTTTTCTTCTCACATGAGTATATACCTATTAGGAAGGCTGGAAAGTGATATAGTAGATTCCATTTCTTTATTATAAATTGAAAGAAATCAGTTCTTGAAATGCTGATGGCAACTGAAAAAGGTTAAAAAACACACCAAATATTGCTTTTTGTACTTTAAAGTTGAAGTGAAATTCATACACGTATTGGTTTTTCTGCTAAAAGCATGATTTCCATCTTGATAAAATTACTTACCTTGTAGTACTTGACATTTAAAAAATGTTACATGCCTGTGAATTATCTTCAAGATGTAGTTGAGAAGTGGCCATATCCTAACTTTTTAATGCCCTAGAGTCCTGGAATAGATTTTGTTTTTGTTGTTAGGTGCCGTCGAGTCAGGCCTGACTCATAGCAACCCCTCCTTGGGTTTGCCAACTCGATGGCAAATAACAACAACAACAACATCACTACGGAAGTAGATTGTCCCATCTTCCTTCCGAGGAGTGGCTGGTGGGTTTGAACCGCTAGCCTTCTGGTTAGCAGTCAAGTGCCTTAGCCACTACGCTACCAGTGCTCTATTTGAGAATATGGATGCATTAGAATATCCATGTTAGAAAAACAAACAAACAAACAAACAAAAGAAACAATTTTATTGTCTTCCACCACTTCCATTTCCTCCTGTTTTCTGTTGTGCTAAACTATCCATACTAATTTTGAAATACACAAAAAGACCTCAGGCTTTGCATTGCATTGGCTCTCTTGGCAATTGGAACTCTCTAATGTTTCACATTATAACTTGGTAATGATTTTTTAAGCAGAACTCTGCTTTTTCAGATCAGATGGGCCAATAATAATAGTAAAGAAAGACTTCCATTTTTGCCTTCTTAAGTCTTTCTGCCTCAACATGCATGTGACAGGATCACTTCTTTCCTTGGAAGAAATTCTGGAATAACTTTCAATGCAGATACCAAGCCTTTTTTTTTTTTTTTTTTCTCAGTCAGCTTCTAGGCTACTTGCTCAAGCTCTGCCTATTCCTTCGTGACCATAGAGGCTGTTGGAAGAATAATATCAACAGACTCTACCCATTGTGCTAGTGGTGGAAACATTTTATATACTTTATTATTTCATTTAACTTCATTTAAGCCTCTTATTTCTCCCTGGGAAGCAAGAATTTCTGGTTCCATTTACATGTTAGGGAGCTACAGTCTAATTTTCTGTAAAGAACAAACTAGGACTCCATGTTGCCCAAGGAAAGGACAGATCTCATAAGCAGCAGAGCCCAGGTTTATCTGACTCCAAAGAACCCCAGCCTTGCTTGTTTTATTTCCCAGTCACAGAGTCAGGGAGGAAGGAGCCAAACATGCACTATCTGCATTTCCTTTCTGGGGAAAAACAGAGAATGTGTCCAAATTTACATAGCAATCTATTTAATGTGCTTCTTTGGAAAAGAAAGGAGATCACTTGAAATATCTTTGGCATTTTTTCAATGACATTGAGGTGTCAGAACATTTGGGGATAACAAAGTAGTCAGTTCCTTTAGGTGCCATAGACCTTTCAGCAGTTGTATGTTTTGTAGTTAGTAAATAGCCAAATGTATTTCTTTGCCTCTGTTCAAAATGGAATCACCTTAATGAACAGATCTCACACTGAAACAATCTGTGCACATTAATAAATGGATTCTGCAATGAATCTAAAATAATTCCTGAGGAGGCACAAAAGGAAATTTCAAGTTTAAAAGTGGCATTTCCCATTTGTTGGCAATCGTGATACAAGCTAATTCTTTCCCTAATGCTCTCTGCTTCCGTGGTGCTTCATCTCATTGTGGTTCTCTGGAATTCATAGATATATATTATGGTACTCTATTGTTTTATGTCAGCTGGCCAAATCTGCCAGTTTTTGTATGGACTGCAAACTAAGAATGCTTTTTACATTCTTTTGAAAATGACTCAAAAGAATAATAATATTTTGTGACATGGAAAAATTATATGAAACTCAAACTTAAGTATCCAAAAATAAAATGTTATTGGAATGCAGCCTACAGCCAAACCCTTCCTGTGGTTTATTTCTGGAGCTGCCATTGACAAATCCCTATTCAAAGGTGCCAATGCACGTATACCTATGTGCACATAGGCACACATGCACACGTATTCTCACAAACACACCATTTACTCCATTTAGGAAGAATGGTATGTAAAGCCTTAACACTATTTTGTTTAATTTCTGTGTTACAAACCTCCTGTGCCTAACATTCATCAACTTTGTCCTTTCATCCTCAGCAGCTTCATTGCTATTCCTTTTTCCTAATTATGTCAATTTTCCAAAATTTTAAAGGAATAATAGTAAACTGTAGGTCTGTAGGATTTTACCTTCTCTTTGTGCTTTCTACTGTGTTGGTGGGACTAGATGACAAGTATTGGAAATCTAATGAAACCACAGCTGAATAGATATATTTGTCTTCTCATTAGCTTTTAATAAGAACACTTACTGTTTGATTATTTAATTGATTCCACTTGTTATTTATGATTTAGAAATTATAAGATTCCTCACTAAGGAATAAAGTAACATTCAATATTATTAATATGTTAAAGAGCTTTGAGATGTCTAACTAGTCAATGTCTTCAAAGAGCTCCAAGAGCAAGTGGCCACTGAAAAAGTAACCATAATATTTAAAAGGTTCAAATTAATATGTTGCATGTTTAAATTATATTTTGGTTATGTTAATAGCAATTGACATTAACAAGTAATTAGGACCATTATCTCAAAAATCCATTTAAACTCCATTCAGGTAAAAGTGATTATTAAAATGGTAAGATACCTGGAAAGGAGCCAGCACTAATCAATTGCTCATGGAAAAATCCTTTCCTTTGAATCTCTAATTTTGGAGAGAGTTTCATGTGTAATTTGTCTAGGCCAGCAAACTCTATAAGAAGACCTGGACCCTCCATTGCAAGGTTATGATATTCAGTTCTGCTTCAACTTAGTAGATATCAGAAAAATTTCTATGTCACTGTCATTATGCCCCTTTGAGATGCAACTCTAACCTCTGTTAGCTCTCTCCCCTAAACTTCTGACATTTGCTCCAACTTCTCATGAATTTTGATGATTGATCTATTCGCTGATTAGTTGAGATATATATTTCTCCCCCAAATAATTTAATAATAATTGATCTACTGCCATGTGCCTGACACTCTCCTTAAAAAAAAAAAAATCACATGCTCACTGCTGTTGCGTCTATTTGACTCTAGCGACCCCTCCTGGGGTTTCTGATGCTGTATCTCTATGGAAGTAGATTGCCCAATCTTTCTTCCTAGGAGTGGCTGGTGGGTTTGAACCACCAGCCTTCTGGTTAGCAGTCAGATGGCTTAGGTACTTCACCAGCAGGGCTCTCAGACACTCTCCTAGGCATTGTAAATATCACACGAAATAGGTATTTAGCCCCTGTTTTTGCAGAGCTCCCATGTTAGAAAGTAGAGAAAGCGGTAACCAAGTAAAGAGACAAGTGAGCAAGAGAGCTTCTGGTGAAGAAAATGAATCATGCCAGGTGACAGAAAGTGACTGGTGAATAGGCTTCTGTAGTTTGGTAATTAGAGAAGGCCTCTGTGTGGAGGTGATGTTTGTTCTGAGACCTGATTGTTGAGAAGGAGCTACTTATGGGAATATGGAATGGGGTAGGGCAGAGCATTCCAGGGAAAGGTAACAGTTCACACCGACATCCTGTGGGATGAAAAGAAGCGTGATGATTTTGAGGAAAGAAATAAGATCATTGTGGCTGGAACATAATAGGAACAAATGTGTGATGATGCTTAAAAAAGTAGTCCTGGGGTGGAGGAAAGCATTTGGATTTTATTCCAAGAGTGATGGGAAGTTGTTGACAGTTTTCATCAGAGGGGTCACATGATTTGATGATATCCACAGACATCTTCTCTATGTTTTCTTTTCATGCAAATTCCTTAGAGAAACACCTTGTGATGTCTTCCAGCCTGCCATGTAAACCCTGTTCCTTTTTTGGTTTTTCTATCAGCAAGTGGTCCAAAAGCAGTTATAGGAACCTTCTATTAGATGTCTTATTTTTCTACTTTCATTTTACTATTTTTGCTTTCTAATATCTTTTACCCCCTGAACAGCACCACCACTTCATGTCTGACAAAATCCCCTTTCCTCCTTCCAAATGTAAAACTAAAAAAATTAACATATTTAGGTAAGTTACCCGAGAAACCCTATATAGTACAATTGGCCTTTATTTCATTTTTCTAAGGAGTTCTGGTGGTGTAGTGCATAAGGTATTTGGCTGCTAATCAGAAGGTCAGCAGTTCAAACCTACCAGCCGCTCTACAGAAGGAAGATGGGGAATCTACTCCCACAAAGATTTATAGCCTTGGAAGCCCAGTGAGGGTCACTGTGAGTCAGAATAGACTTGATGGTGGTGAGTTTGGTTTTTGGTTTTTTGGTTTTCATTTCTCTAGTTTCCACTAAATCTATGAAATACGTGACAATTCAAAAAGAGAAAATATAACCTATCTTTTTAAATTAGAATGTAAGTTTCTAGCAAATAATCACTATCTTCTGTATGTTCAGTCTGAATCTTGGTTGAACTTTGGCTCATTAAATGTTATCTGTGTACATGAATAAATAGGTGTTGGGGTAAAAGTTTCTAGGATGAGGAAAGAAGGAAGAAGGGAGTTAAGAACAGTTGATGTTCTCTTTGGTCCTGCCTTCTTGCCTTCTCTTTTAATCACTTGTTTGTAATCCATTCAGTAACTATGTGACTATATTATTATTTATTCCAGGCATGTATTTAATAATTTAGGATATACCTGGTAAAGAAAACAAAGATCTCTTCAGTCATGAACTTATATTCTAACAAAAAGGGGGAAAAGATTATTTAAGAATATTTCTTAAGATGCTATTATTATATTAGGACGGGTACATTGTTACTAGGTGCCGTTGAGTCGCTTCTGACTCATAGGGACCCTATGCACAGCAGAACTAACCACTTCCCGGTCCTGCGCCAGCTCCAGGATCCTGGCTATACTTGAGCCCATCGCCACAGCCACTAAGTCAATGCATCTCACTGAGGGCCTTCCCTCCTTCATTGAATGTCCACCTTATCAGGCATGACATCCTTCTTCAGGGAATGGTAAAATGCATGCTCTCACATGCAAATAAGGCGGCAGAAAATACCATGGTTTGTGTCAGGTGCACCTTAGTCCTCAAGGAGATATCTTTGCTCTTCAGCACTTGAAAGAATCCTTTGCAGCCAATTTGCCCAGATGGGGCAATGTACTTCCATAGTGATACTGCCTCAGAAACCCAAGGAGGGGTTGCTGTGAGTCAGGTCCAACTCGACAGCACATAACAACAACAACAACAACATGTGTCGTCTGATGTCCTGACTGCTGCTTCCACTGGCATTGATATATAGAACCAAGCAATGTGAAGTCTTTGACAACTTAAATCTTTTCTCTTTTTATTGTGATGCTGCTTATAGGTCCAGTTGTGAAGATTTTTGTTTTCTTTATATTGAGATGTAATCCATACTGCAGACTGTATTCTTTAATCTTCATTAGTAAGTGCTTTAAGTCATCCTCACTTTTAGCAAGGAAAGTTGTGTTGTCAGCGTATTGCAGGTTGTTAATGATTCTTCTTCCAATCCTGATGCCACATTCTCCTTATATAGTCCAGCTTTTCAGATTATTTGCCCAGCATATTGATTAAATAAAAATGGTGAAAGGATGTACATTTTCCAAATGTAAAACTAAAAAAATTAACAAATTTAGAGTCTCTTCTGATGTCCATTTTTTTTCTTCCTTTCTCATCTTTTTAATTACCTCTTGCTTTCTTCATGCCTGATGTTCTTGATATCATCCCATAATTTTTCTAGTTTTCAGTCACTGGTGTTTAATGCATCAAATCTATTCTTTAGATGATCTAAATTTAGGAGAAATATATTCAAGGTCATATTTTAGCTCTCTTGGACTTGTTTTAATGGTCTTTAACTTCAAGTTGAATTTGCATATGAGCAGTTGATGGTCTGTTCCACAGTCAGCTCCTGGGCTGCTTTTGGCTAAGATATTGAGCTTTTCCATCGCCTCTTGCCACAGATGTAGTGAGTCTGATTCCTGTGTACTCCATCTGGTGATGTCCATGTGTATAGCTGTTGTATGGAAGTGTTGTTGAAAAAAGGTATTTGCAATGAATAAGTCATTGGTCTTGAAAAATTTCATCATGCGGTCTCCAGCATTATTTCTGTCACCAAGACCAAATTTTACAACTACCCATAATTCTTCTTTGTTTCCAACTTTTGTATTCCAGTCACCAGTGATAATTATCACATCTTGATCGAATGTTCGGTCAATTTCAGACTGCAGAAGTTGATAAAAATCTTCAATTTCATAATTTTTGGCTTTGGTGGTTGGTGCATAAATTTAAATAATAGTTATATTAACAGGTCTTCCTTGTAGGCATATGGATATTATCTTATCACTGACAGCATTGGACTTCAGGGCAGATCTTGACACATCTTTTGTGATGATGAATGTCACGCCATTCCTCTTCAAACTGTCATTCGCAGCATAGTCGATCATATCATCTAATTCAAAATGACCAAAACCAGTCCATTTTAGTTCACTAATGCCTAGGATATCAATCTTTATGCATTCCATTTCATTATTGACAACTTCCAATTTTCCTAGATTCATACATCATACATTCTATGTTCCTATTATTAATGGATGTTTGCACCTGTTTCTCCTCAAATTGAGTTTGCCACATCAGTGAATGGAGGTCCCATATTTCCCTATTCCTTCCTCCTTTCTTCTTACTTGGCACATACTCCCTTGGTACACACAAAAGTCCTTTAATTCTATTACTTTATATCAATCTGGGAGCTCTGGTGGCATAGTGCCCAAGGCATTTGACTGCTAACTAGAAGGCTGGTGGTACATATCCACCAATCACTCCTTGGAAAGGAAGACTGGGCAGTCTATTTCCGTAAAGATACCACCTTGGAAACAGAAGAAGAGGTTGCTGTGAGTTGGAATCTACTCCACAGCAATGAGTTTATTTATTTGTTTGTTTTTGTATCCATTAACAAATATTTAACTGAGGGCCTAATAAGTGCAAATCACCTCATATATGACTTACATGCCATAGTGTTCTTTGAGCTTAAAATCTTTTGATATGCATTTAGGATATAGCACTCTATAATTTTTATATTCGTATTCCAGTTTGGGCAATTTATGTTGTGACAGAAAAGCCAACTCAATGTTGCTTAGGCAAATAAAAGTAATTTATTGGCTTGTCTTCAATAAATTCTTGATCTTCATGCAAGTCTTGATCTGGCACTCAAATGACTTTCCTACACTTGGCTCCTCTCCATTTCTCAATTCTGCTCTATGATATGTTGGTTATAGTTCTCATAATATGAATTGTGGTTTCTTGAAGTTTGAAGCACACCATTCCTTCTTTCAAATCCAGCAAGAAGGGATGAACCTGACTCTCTTTTTCTGTATTGTTTTAGAAGTCTGCTTCTTTCTAGATTGATGTGTAGATTTCACTGGCATGCATGTCCTCTGGCAGAACCAAGGACCAGACAATATCATAGGAAGTGCAATAAGTATCGAGTCTGTATAAACTTCTTCTAAGACCTTCCAAGGTATCCTAGTACTGGAAATAAGAAAAGCATGTATTGCAAGTTACCTGACAAGACCAGGCAGTGTATGTGCTAAATTCTAAATGAATGCTACAGACTGTAAAAGTCAGAATAATTCAGAGGATAAAAATTAACCTTGGGAATTCAGTACAGTCTTCAGGGAAGAGGTGGAATTTAAACAAAATATCTCATTATGCTCTGTCAATTTGTTTTGCACAATATTTCTAGAACAGGCTTTGTATTTCCTTTCAATTCCATACATGACACACATGCTTTTTAAAATTATATAATGTTTTTCCTCTACCTTTATTTTTAGTATCTATTTAACAAAACAAATGACAGAAAAAGAAAAACACAAACCAAACTCACTGCCATCAAGTTGATTCGACTCATAGTGACCCCTCCTTGAGTTTTCCGAGGAAGTATCTCTATGGAAGTAGATTGCCCACTCTACCTTCTGAGGAGTGGCTGGTGGGTTTGAGCCGCTAGCCTTCTGGTTAGCAGTCAAATGGCGTAGGCATTATGCCACCAGAATTCCCTATTTAGGTTTTCCGAATGGCTCAGCAGGAATCTATAAGCAAAATACAATTCTTTTCTCTTTTTTCGTAAATCGTGGACATTTATTTTTCTACCTACCTATATTTACATTAGCTCTGGAAAAATTACCCCAAATTTCTTGGAGAAAACTAATCTCTCCCCATTGTTGGTCTTGTATTTCCCATGGTATTTCCTCATCTTTGGTTTCAGAACAGGGCATGCCACTCATACCACTTATATCTGTGCATAAAGCACAATGGAGCAATGAAGAGAAACTAGGCACTGAGGATGCCCTTTGAGTCCCTGGAATACGACCTGCATGAAGAATAAGAGTTAATAGAAGACAAGCCAATAAATCCCCTATATTTGCTTAAGCTACTTTGAGTTGGTTTTTCTGCCACACCATAAATTGTCCTGACTGAAATAAAGATATGAAAATTATAGTGCTGTATCCTATATGCAGATCAAAAGATTTTGAGCTCAGAGTTTCATAAAACCATAAAAATTTAGAGCTGGGAGGGATTTCTTACATCTCTCAATCCAGTCCCTTCTATTTACAGTTATGTAGATGAGGAGCCTGAGTTTGAATAACTTATTCAACATCTCCAAAAGTGCCAAAGGGAGGAGAACAATGCAGGTGTCATGGCTTCTATTTCTGTGTTGTTTTGGATACTCTACACTTCAATTTTGGTTAAGAGAGAAACCTGTGTAAATAAAAATTGGTCTTACTCAGTTTTACTTATTTAATTTGGTCATGCTTGCAGTGGCAAAACTTAAAAACAAAATAACATAATTCTTGCAAGAATGCCTTATTATAGTTCTTGCTGCTTACCATCTGAATATTTCATTTTATTTTAGAAACCTTTCATTTTTATATGTGTAGCAAATGCAATAATTCAAGTTTACAAAACATAAACTATTAGCTATGATAGAAAAATCTATGAACTGCATCTAAGTTATTGGTTTTCCCACTTTAGTTTTCTTTAATGCCAACACAGATTATAAAATAAACTTTTCAGAATTGTCAGAACCCACGTACCCCTGCATAATTACTAATAAATGACTGTTCCGTTTTCTTTTTCATTCTATGTGGCAAATCAGATAAACTTGAATTACTAGAAGCAAAGGATTATTTGTAAAAATGTGCTTTGATTCTGACTTTGTTCATATAATATCAATCTAAGTTTTAGGGAATACAAATTTAATACTTGTTTTAGAATGATTTATTAGTCATGTAGGCTGTTTTATGTATGTGATGAACTGGTATCAATTTAGAAACCAGGGAAATATAGGTTTTGCCCCTGATTCATAAGGCCTTGGCTCTTAGCTACCTCATCCCCATCAGCATGGTCAATAAGGACTTTTCCAGTGTTAAGATTCTATTTTCATCATCAATAGCATCTGCAGCCTACAGAGTTGTACATGTATGTTTTTAATTTTATTTCAGGCTTCCAAGAAATGATTATAAATAACATTCCTGAGAGAGAAATGCCTCTTAAATCTTTGTCCTGCAAATTCTTTATCAGAAAACTTTACTATTCTCATTGAAATTTGTAACTTCTCTTGAAAAGTTCAGGGCGATAGTACCTTTTTGGCATTCTTTAGAAGCCAGCTAAACACTGATTAATTGAAGAAAAAAAGCTTCTGAAAAGGAAAGCACTAAGCATTTAATAGGAATTCATCTTATTTTTCTGCCAAGTGCTTCACAATTAAAAGGAAACTCGGGTGGAAAAGAAGCTTCAGTAAATAATAATATTAATAAAAATATTGCTTTTTCTCTTTTTTTTTTTTTACATTTACTTTATGCTGAGAGCATCTGGGTTTCTTATTTATCCCATAATATCCCTTTGGATAGTTTCAGTGTAGGACAGGTTTTCTAAATGTTGGCACTATTGACATTTTGAACTTGATAATTCTTTGTTGTGAGTCATACTACTGTCATTTAGTAGAGGCAAGGAATAGTTCTAAACATTCTACGATACACAGCATGACTTCCTCCCGGCAACAAGTTGTAACAAACCAAATAAGCCAAATATCGTCGGTAAAATAGCATCATCCTCCCTTCTGCATTGAGAACCACCAGTTTTAGAAATAGACAAAGTGGGGTCAACACATAGAGAAAACAATTTATTGTAGGTTCTATATTTTCAGAAGACATATCTCATATCTCCAGACCCCAAAATCAACTTTACAGTTCACTGAATTTCTGTCTTCTTTTTGTACGTATCAGACCACTGTATGGGTTGGTTAGCATGAACTTTTATTTCAAATCATTGATGACTTCCCCTTTCTACCTGTCATTTGCAAATTAACCAGAAGCTTTGCCCGATTATCATTGCCTTTAAAAACCAATTGCTGTAAAGACAATTCTTACTCATGGTGACCAACTCATTTGTCAGAGTCAAACTGTGCTCCATAGCACAGTTTCACAGTGGCTGATTTTTCAGAAGTAGATTGCCAGGTCTTTCTTCAGGTACCTCCAGGTGAATGTGAACCTCCAACCTTACAGATCGCAGCCTCCTACGTTAATCCTTTGTACCACCTGGGGACTCCTCATTGCCTTTGTTCTTGGTGGTGGTAGTGTGATCTGTTGAGTTGATTCTGACTTATAGCAACTGTACATGAAAGAGTGGAACTGCTCCATGGAGTTTTCTAGGCTATAATCTTCACAGGAGCAGATCACCAGGTCTTTTCTCCCACTGAGAGGCTAGTGGGTTCAAACGACCAAACTTTTGATTAGCAGATGAGTTCTTAACCTTCGTGCCACAGGGCTCCTTTTAGGCATACTAAATATCCACACCTACCTCATATTTCCTGTCTTTCTTCAATCCAGCCCAAAATATAAAATGATGACTTTTGCTTAGATCAACCTGTCATTCAAAAATTTACCAAGTGCAACAGTTTAGCAGTTCCCTCAAACTTGAATGAGTTGCACTTGAAAGAAAAAATATGCTCTCATAGGGTGATGCTTATGAAACAGTATTAAAGCTTTGATTGAGCATCCCCATGGTGATGACTTCCATAGCGCATTACTGCAGGAATGCAAGTATTTTTGCTGTCAAACATTAAATATGGAAAAGATCTGCAGTGTCATTTGCTTCACTTCGCTATCACTGAAGCATTGCTTCTCTGTAATGCATGCTGGACTACTGTTCCCAGTCCTATTTAAACTCTAAATAATGAGGGTGTATTTTCACTTCCTTTGGGAAAGCATTACAATGTTTAATTTACTATTTCCTAACCACTTGTAATGGTATGGGTAGTTAAAGTTCTAGAATTTCGGCAGTGGAACTTTTTGCTAATCTGTTTTTCTCTCTTAGAGGTGAAAATGTTCTGTACGTATCAGCTTTATTTCTTGTGACCATAAAATGGGTCTAAAATTTTGCCATTTTTAGTCAACTATAATCCTTTCCTCCATGAAGTTGTATGAATAGGTTTGAAAGTCTTATGCTTGATTGCACCTTACACTTAAAGGAAGTGTTGGCATCACCTTACTTGATTTGTATAAGATCATTTTTGAAGTAGCTGGGTTGGGATCAGAGCTTTATTTGATATATGAATAAACGGAGACTCATAGGACTTTAACTTTCCTAAGTCACCACCTGTCTGCCATATTGTGGTGGCTTGTGTAGAGCTATAATGCTGTAAATTATGCCACTGGTTTTTGAAATACTACCAGAGTCACCAGTGGTGGACAGGCTTCAGCAGAGCTTCCAGACTAAGACAGAGTAGGAAGAAAGGGCTGGCCATTTACATGTAGAAAAGATTATAGATCACAATGGAATATTGTCTTACATAGAGCTCTGGTGGCGTAGTGCCTAAGGCATTTGACTGCTAACCAGAAGGCTGGCGGTTCAAACCCACCAGCCACTCCTCGGAAGGAAGATGGGGCAATCTACTTCCGTAATGATACTGCCTCGGAAACCCAAGGAGGGGTCGCTATGAGTCAGATCCGACTCGACGGCAGTGAGTTTGAGTTATACATTTGCTGCAACAATAAACTCAAACATACCAACAATCATGAAGAATGGTGCAGGATTGGGCAGTGTTTCATTCTGTTATACATATAGTTGCTGTGAATTAGAACTGACCCAACAGGACCTAATAACAAGAAGTCACTAACATTTATATAGCCATTTATGAACTACAGACAATTGATCCATATTCATTATCTCATTTTCTCTAAAATTTTATGAAGCACGTAGGTGTTATCATGACTTCCATTTTTCAGAAGATAAAAACCAAGACATAGAGAACTGAAGTGACAGAGGAAATGTATTGGGATTTGAATTCAGTCATTTGCCTTATTTTCATTGCATCTTTATTTTCTATGTCTTGCTTGCACCATTATTTACCTGCCTTTCGTTAGTGAGAAGGCAAATGCTGGGATCCACAGGTCATACAATTCAATGATTTAGCGAGATAATCTTCTGAGAAAATAACTTCTTAATAGTTTGGTTGTTTGTGTACCAAACATACAGCATTAGATTTATTCTTACTCTCTACTTTTCTCTCTTTTCTTTCTCACCCCCCCCCCATCCATTCATATTTTTATCTCTTGTGGCCATCCAGAGGCTCCATTTTGGTGGGAGGGGGGGAAAAACAAACAAACAAACAAAACCTTTGTATGTGTTTTGCAGTACATCACATTTATTTATTTTGTTTTAACTTACATTGAATTATTATCATGTACTTTGTATAAGCTCCAAATGAAAAGACGAATTGGTTTGAAATGTTGTTATTGTTGTTAGGTGCCATCAAGTCATCTCCAAATCATAGTGACCCATGCACAGCAGAACAAAAGACTGCCCCATCCTATGCCAGCCTCATGATCGTTGGTATACATGAACCTATCATTGCAGCCACTTTGTCCATCCATCTCATTGAGGACCTTCCCCTTCTTTGTTGACCCTCCACTTTACCAAGCATGATATCCTTCTCCAGGGAATGGTTCCTTCTGACAACATGACCAAAATAGGTGAGACAAATTCTGGCCATTCTCACTTCCAAGGAGGATTCTGGTTGCATTTCCTCCAGGAGAGATTTGTTAGTCCTTTTAGCAGACCATGGTACTCTTAGCATTTTTCTCCAACACCACAACTCAATAGAATCAACTCTTCTTCATCTTCCCTGTTGATTATCCAGCTCTCACATACACAAGAAGCAAATGAAAATACCATGGCTTAAGTTAGGTATATCTTAGTCTTCAAGAAGTCATCTTTGCTCTTCTTCACTTGAAAGAGGTCCTTTGCAGCAGATTTGTCTAATGCAATGCATCATCTGATGTCTTGACTGCTGCTGCCATTGGTGTTGATTGTAGAACAAAGTAATATGAAATCCTTGACAACTTCAATCTTTTCTCCATCCACTGTGAAGTTGTTTATTGGCCCACTTATGAGGATTTTTGTTTTCTTTATATAGAGGAGGAATCCAGACTGCTGACTGTAGTCTTTAATCTTCATCAGTAAGTTCTTCAAGTCATCCTCACTTTCAGCAAGCAAAGTTGTGTCATCTGTGTGTCTCAGGCTGTTAATGAGTCTTCCTCCAATCTCGGTGCCACATTCTTCTTCATGTAATCCAGCTTCTCAGGTTATTTGCTCAGCACACAAATTGAATAAATATGTGAAAGGATACAACCTTGGCACAGTCCCTTCTTGCTTGTGAACCATACAGTGTCCCCTTGTTGTCTTCAAACAACAGCCTCTTGGTCTATGCACAATTTCCTCATGAGCACAATTAAGTGTCTGAAATTCTCATTCTTCTCAATGTTATCTATAATTTGTTATGATCCATACAATCAAATGCCTGCATAGGCAATAAAAAACAAGTAAACATCTTTCTGGTATTCTTTGCTTTGAGCCAAGATCCATCTGACATCAGCAATATCCCTTATTCCACATCCTCTTCTGAATCCAGCTTGCATTTCTGGAAGTTCTCTGTCAATATACTGCTGCAATCATTTTTGAATTATCTTCCGTAAGATTTTACTTGCATGTGATATTGATATTGTTCAATAATTTCCACATTCTGTGGGATCAACTTTCTTTGTAATGGGTACCAATATGGATCTCTTCCAGTCAGTTGGCCAGGTAGCTGTCTTCCAAATCTCTTGGCATAACTGAGGAAGTGCCTCCAGCAGGGCATCTATTTGTTGAAACATCTCAGTGGGTATTCCGTTAATTCCTGGAGCCTTGTTCTTCACCAATTCCTTCATTGCAGCTTTGACTTCCAAGAACCTCCAATACCATTGGTTCTTGAACATATACCACCTTCTGAAATGGATGAACATCAACCAATTCTTTTTAATACAGTGACTCTGTGTATTCCTTCCATCTTCTTTTGATGCTTCCTGCATCATTCAATATTTTGCCCATAGAATCTTTCGGTATTGCAACTCAAGGCTTAAATTTTTTCCTCAGCTCTTTCAGCTTGAGAAATGCTGAGCATGTTCTTCCCTTTTGGTTTCCTAACTCCAGGTCTTTGCACATTTCCTTATGTTAATTGGCTTTTTCTTCTCAAAACTGCTCTCTGAAATCTTCTGTTCAGCTCTCTTATCTTGTCATTTCTTCCATTTGCTTTAGCTCCTCTCTGTTCAAGGGCAGGTTTCAGAGTCTCTTCTGACATCCATTTTGATCCTTTTTTCCTTTCTTGTGTTTTTAATGACCTCTTGCTTTCTTCATGTACAATGTTCTTGATATCATCCCACAATTCTTCAGGTTTTCAGTCAATTGTGTTCATTGCATCAAATCTATTCTTTAAATGATCTCTAAATTCAGGAGGGGTATTATCAAGGTCATATTTTGGCTCTCTGGGACTTGTTTTAATTGTCTTCAACTTCAGCTTGAATGTGCATCTGAACAATTGATGGTCTGTTCCACAATCTGCTCCTGGCTTTGTTTTGGCCGAAGATATTGAACTTCTCCATCGCCTCTTGACACAGATGTAGTCAATGTGATTCCTCTGTATTCCGTCTGGTGAAGTCCATGTGTATAGTTGTGGCTTATGTTGAAAAAAGGTTTTTGCAATGAATAAGTCATAGGTCTTGCAAAATTCTATCATGCGATATCCAGCATTATTTCTATCATCATGGTTTGGGATGAGCTCAAAAAATAATAATTTGGGAAGAGCCAGATATTACAAAGCTGTCCCTACACTCAGAAAATAAGAGTACCTCTTAGATTTCTTACATTTTTTCCTACCATGAATGGGTAAATAAGGAATTCTGGAATAATTTGCATCAAAATTAAGAGCTTAAGTGTTCTTTGAAACTCTTGGCCCTGTTAGAAACTGGGTTGATGCAAAATTGATACTTTGTTGTTGAAGATCCAGGACTCCTATTTGTTGCTAGCTGTAGTGGTCTTGGTTTAGTATGTTATTACGCTATAGGACAGAATACTGACTCTGATCCAAACAAATTCCTTTTGGCTATCAAAAACCCAGAAATATATTCCCATTAAAATCCAAAAGTTCTGAAATGTCCTCTTCAGGGGAAATAAAAACAAATATATATTTATCTCTATCTTGTAAACCTGAAAAGAAAAAAAAAGAAATTTTGTTGAAAATAAGTCTTAGAGGAGTAGAAAAAGAGAAAATCTTGTAAGAAACCCCTCAGGTTCCTCCTTCATCTATTGGCAAACATCCAATCTTATTTAGAATGTTGGATGGCCTAGCTAAGTGAAAGGTACATTACATCGTGTCCTTATCGAACCTTTTAGCAGTTGAAAATAGTGAAAGTCCTCATGGAGTAATAGCCTGAGGTGCTTGAGAAGTACAGAATCCAATCACATTATTTAGACCACGGCAATCATATTTTTTCTGTTTAGAATACTATTTCTTGGGTAAATTTATGTTCAGACCCATGGTTCCAATTTGATTTTTCTAAGAGTCAGTAAGGCAAGTTAGATTTCATTTCCTATTTGGAGTATAATGACTCATTTCCAATTTAGATCTCCAGGCATATTTTGTAAGGTTGTTGCAATTTGGAGCTTCCAAACCCAGGTCCAAATGAGGGGAGGCAGTTCTCTATTGCTGACTTCAGCAGATGGATGGTGAAATGAGTCAGGATGGCAAGCTGTTGCTCCCCAAAGCCTCATTTTAGGGGCACAGAAATAATATTTCTTTTATAAAATGAAAAATAGGTAATTTCTTCTAGAAAATATCCTTATGACAGATTTTAAATATAACTGCCACATCAATCAATCAACACTCACTGAGTGCTTTCTCCAACAGTAGTGCAAACTATTTGATCAATGAAGTTATGCAAAGTATATACAGACACTGGGTCTTACTTCTGGGTCATATACAGGATTTAGGTTACATGATCCTTGTCCCCTGGGATATTATGTCTATTTGCAAATATTTGGGATAAAAATAACATACCTTCAATGTTTCACTGCCTATCTCTTTAGCTTCCTCTTGTATTTTGTCTGCCTTTTAATTTACTTTGTACTAAAGCCAAAAATCAAACCAGTTGCCTTCACATTGATTCTGACTCATGGTGATGCCATGTCTTTTCAGACTAAAACTGTACTCTACAGGGTTTCAATGGCTGTGATCTTTCTGAAGTAGATCACCAGGCCTTCTTTCTGAGGTGCTTTTGGGTGCCTCTGGGTGGATTTGAAGGTCAGGAGGGACCAGTCCCTGGAGAAGGATATGCTTGGTAAAGTAGAGGGTCAGCAAAAAGAGGAAGACCTCAGTGAGATGGATTGGCAGAGTGGCTGCAAAAATGGACTCAAACCCAACAATGATTATAAGGATGGTGCAAGACTGGGCATTGTTTTGTTCTGTGTTACATAAGGTCATTGTGAGTCAGAACCAACTTGACAGCACCTAACAACAACAACAACATTGAAATTCTTCGCTCATGGAGGGCTGAAATGGTATTTTATTCATTTTTACATCACTAGGCTCTATCATAGCCTTTGGTTTATTTGAAAAAAAAAAAAAAAACACTCTCTACAAAATCCTGAAGTGTAATATCAGTGGTAGGATAATATCCATATACCTACAAGGAAGACTAGTTACTGCTATTATTCAGATAATATGAGGAAATTGAAGATTTTTACCAACTTCTGCAGTCTGAAATTGACCAAACATGCAATCACAATGTATTGATTATTACTAGTGATTGAAATGTGAATGTTGGAAAGAAAGAAGAATCACAGGTTGAAAAACATGGCTTTGGTGATGGAAATGATAGCAGAGATTACGTGATAAAATTTAGCAAGACCAATGACTTATTCATTAGAAATACCTTTTTTTCAACAACATAAATGGTGGCTATACATGTGGACTGTGCCAGATGGAATATGCAAGAATCAGATCAACCACATCTGTGGAAAGAGGTGATAGGGAAGCTCAATATCTTCAGCCAAACCAAAGTCAGGAACTGACTGTGGAACAGACCATCAATTACTCATATGCAAGTTCAGGTTGAAGCTGAAGACAATTAAAGCAGTCCACAAGAGTCAAAATATGACCTTGATTATATCCCACTTGAATTTAGGGACCATCTAAAAGAATAGATTTGACACACTGAATGATGAATTGTGGGATGATATCAGAACATCATCTGTGAAGAAAGCAAAAGGTCATTAAAAAGATAGGAAAGGAAGACAAGACCAAAATGGATGTTGGAAGAGTCTCTGAAACTTGCTCTTGAATGGAGAGTAGCTAAAGCAAATGGAAGAAATGGCAAGATAAAAGAGCTGGACAGAAGATTTCAAAGAGCAGCTTGAGAAGACAAAGTTAATTATTATAATAAAATGTGCAAAGACTTGGAGTTAGAAAACCAAAAGGGAAGAACATGCTTAGAATTTCTCAAGCTGAGAGAACTGAAGAAAAAATTCAACCTTCAAGTTGCAATATTGAAAGTTTCTGTGGGCAAAATATTGAATGATGCAGGAAGCATCAAAAGAAGATGGAAGGAATATACAGTCACTGTATTAAAAAGAATTGTTCAGTATTCATCTATGTCAGGTGGTGGCATGTGATCAAGAACCAATGGTACTGAAGGAGGATGTTGAAGCTGCACTGCAGGTATTGGCAGAAAACAAGACTCCAGAAATCAGATATATAATAAGCACTGGAAAATCTGCTGCAAAAGACCTCTATAAAGTGCTGTCTTAAGAGCAAAGATGTCTGTTTGAAGACTAAGGTACACCTAACTGAAGCCATGGTATTTTCGATAGCCTCATATGGTGTGAAAGCTGGACAATGAATAAGGAAGACTATGACACATAACAACAACAACAACAACAAAGTAGAATTGATGCTTTTGAGTTGTGATATTGGTGAAGAATAGTGAAAGCACCATGGACTACCAAAAGAACTAACACATAGGTCCTGAAAAAAGTGCAGCCAGAATGCTCCTTAGAAGTCAAAATGGCCAGACTTCATCTTGCCTATTTTGATCATGTTGTCAGAAGGACCATTCCCTGGAGAAGGATATCATGCTTGGTAAAGTGGAAGGTCAGCAAAAAGGGGAAGGTTCTCAATGAGATGGATTGGCACAGTAGCTACAACGATGGGATCAGGCATAACAAGAATTGTGAGTCTGGCAGAGGACCAGGCAGTGTTTCATTCTGTTATACATAGGGTCCCTATGAGTTGGA
>NW_006921657.1:11573354-11591355 GCF_000298275.1 Orycteropus afer afer
GGCTGATCACATCATGGAGGATGATTACATCATTATGTAACTGCCAAACTACATCATTGCATAACTGTCAAACCACTGAGAATTATGGCCAAGTTCACACTGTACCTTAAACATCACATAGGGATATCTAAGTTTCACATAGAAACTTTCAACTTAGGGCAGAAAGGAACCTTAAAGCAGTTGCTACAAAGAGATGGCTTGTGGACAAGGGCTGGTCTGCAAATTGGTTTCAGTCCATGACATTGGCCCAAGTTGAGAGAAAGTTAGGAAATTTTTATAGCACTTGACAGTAATTCTATACCTGTTGAATCAAATGGAAAAATTTGGGCTTTTAGTGTGCATACATTTTGCTTGTTATTTAATATATTTTTAATAAATCATATTTTTTGTGTGTTATTAAAAAGCATTTGAGAGATAAAGAGTTGGATAATAAAAATACCCAGTTCTTAATTACAGATAGCTAGAGAAGCATGACTTCAAAGTGCATGTTTTCAGAAACCCTTAAAGAGTCTGATTAACACTTCCCATATTACTTGAATCTCTCTATTGATCCTCTTTTGGCTAATATGAGGACCCCAGGTTAAGGATTCCTGATTTGAATCAACCTAGTCATTTATAGACAAGAAAACAGAGCACTAGAGAAGTGAAATAATCTATCCATGTCCCTTAATAAATGGAATCTGACCCTTAGTTTTCTTCCACTTCACCTAAATCATGTCTTGAGCTTTCTTTATACCACTAGCTACCACGAGAATGTGGGTTATATTTCTGCTTTTCACACTTTGTGTGTTCCTTATTTGCCTTTGGATTTTGGGAAAAACACCTGTTATTTATGTCCCACCCATTTTAGGGGACATATACAATGCATCTACTATAATATTGTAGCAAAATAAAAGTTTTTGGACCAATATGTGCTACTGGTAAAATTATTGCTATTGACGTTAAGCATATAGCATTCTTACTATAGCTCGTTTTAACCTAATAGGAAATCTTAACTGTTGACTGATGGTTGTTTGCATATATAATTGTCTTTAATTTGGATCAGAGTCTGGTGGTACTAGCTGTTAGATATGAGTCCTGCTGACAAATACATTTTATTTTTGTTTTTAGCTACCTGAGGTTCCTTGCCCATAGCTGGTTGTTATTTAAAAAAAAAAAAAAAAAAAATGAGAAATGGTGTTTCTGAAGTTTGAAGTCTGATGTGTAAGAGAATCTGAAAGCAGCCAAGACAGAGAGAGTACTTTTGGCTTCCCTGTCATACATGATTGATGCTTTCACTTTATCATCCCAGCTCATGTGTCCTAGCATTTTTTTTTCTCTCCTGCTGCCACAGTCATAATTAATGATTAAGGTACAGTAACAAGCATAACACCTGGCTATTAATTTCAGGAAGTTGATTGGGGTGTATAGCATTTGACCTCATAGATACTCAGGAAGAGTCTGGAGAGCTTCCTTCATTGCACAAAGCTGGATACTCTACCTCTCTCCATCTCAGCTGCAATTTTCACAACCTGCCTCAACCGAACAAGTCAGTCTAACCTCTCTCTCTCTCACACACACTGCTTTGTTCAGGCTACTTCACAAACGAAAGGAATAAGATAAATTAAATTGCTGTTTTTGTGTGTATGTTTAAAGGTGCTAAGACCGACATGTAAAAAAATGCCATTATTTATGTTAACAGTAAATAAACTCTTCTATGGTTCTACATGCTTTCTACCAATGATATAGACGTGACTGGTTTTATGTAAACTATAACTCTGAAGTCTTGCACCTTTCTTTGGTCCCTTGGTTTTATGTACAGGCAGGTTGTGGCCTCTATGTTTGGAGACTTGAATCTCTGGTTGACTTGGCCTTTCTTTTTTCTAGACTGATTTCTCCCCCTGATATTCTGGAGCATAGCTGAAGGGATAAAATGTTATTTTTATATAAATTTGAAGATAATATTTTTTTTGTTGTTGTTGTTATGTGCCATCGAGTTGGACCAGACTCATAGTGACCCTTCCTTGGGTTTCTGAGGCAGTATCACTGTGGAAGTATATTGCCCAACCTTCCTTCTGAGGAGTGGCTGGTGGTTTGAACCACCAGCCTTCTGGTTAGCAATCAAGTGCCTTAAGCACTATGCTAACCCAAGAAGTCATATAATGAACAGTTAAACCAATGAAAATGATTCAGACTGTATTTTCCTTTTGAATTATCCATGTCATTACTCTTGAGCATGAGCCAAAAAATTTTCAGAGTTGAACTCAAAGTAAATGTTACTAATCAAGTGGTCAAGAGGCTAGAGGAAGCAGGAAAACAGTACAGTTCTCAAATTAATTATTTTTAGATTGCCAATATTTCTAATCATGTTGAAAACTCTTTAGTTTAGATAATTTCAATTAAATAAGCAACTTAATATGATATCACTGTGTAGATTCTGTTCCTCAGCTAAATCAGTTGCCATACAGAGAATTAACAGTTGTTTTCGAGATACAAAGCATGATTTCTAGCCTAAGAATGGAAAATTAAACAAATTCATTTTTCTTTCTTCTCTTCCTACCTAATCCCATGGCAATGACTAAAGAAGCACAAAATGAGAAAATAAAATGTGTAGCAATGCTGGAAAACAAGGAAGAATGATATCAATAAAGCAGACACTTTTAAGAATTTATAAAAAACATATGAAGGAGCCAATGGTGACTTGTTATACTCAATATAAGCAAATAGGAATTTTCTGACAGGCTCATAGACAGGTATCTCCAACAGAAAACTAATGGAATCACTGGCATGGGAAATTCTATTGTTATTTAACCCCTACCTCAGAAACCCAAGGAGGGGTCGCTGGGAGTTGGAGCCAATTCAGTGGCAGTGAGGTTTTTTTTTTTTTGGTTTGGTTTGGAGGAGTGCCAGTGTCAGGAAGAATCATGGAGTATGTCTTCTAGAATTTGTCAAAGCTTTGTGGAAAGTTGTTGGACAAAATATATGTCCCAGTGTTTCTACCAATTAATGTCATAATCTTTCTAACTGCATTTGGAGCTTCCCCTATTCATCTTATCCCTGCCTTTTTTCTTTGGAGCAAAGATGTCAGGTTCATTCCCAGCATATTCACCTGGAAAAGAATCTACATTTCTATCTCCTCAGTGCCCTGAAGACTGCAAATGGATAACATAAAATGGTGACCTAAACAATTACAAAGGGAATTCATACCAGCCACCAGTACAGGCAATCTAACCCTGCACATATAAATATGAATAAATAATGAAGAATTTCCAGTCATTGGAGGAGAAAAAGAGGCAAGGTGGGAATCAGAGCAAATGTTCCCATTGAAATAGAGGTATCGTAGGTAACAGGTAGAGAACTGCATAAAATTCTAATTAGTATCCTCTTTGATATTTGAGAAGTTGATGTTTTTTCTTTTCAATCTGTGAAACTTTACAATGCTATAAATAAAAAAACAATAAGGCAGTTTTTCAGTAAACTTACTACACACCATGCACCGTCCTCCAAACTCTATATACATGAACTCTTCCAATCCTCGCAACACTCTTATGAAGGATGTGTTATTTTTATTTCTGTGTGGTAACAAAACTGAAGCATGTTGTTATTCTTGTTAGGTGCCGTCCAGTCAACTTTGCTTCATAGGGACCCCATGCACAGCAGAATGAAACGCAGTCTGGTCCCGCGCCAGCTCCGTGATCCCTGCTAAGCTTGAGCCCATCACCGCAGCCACTGTGTCAATCCGTCTCGTTGAGGGCCTTCTCCTCTTTCATCCACCCTCCTCCTTACCAAGCATGACATCCTTCTCCAGGGAATGGTCCCTTCTGATCACATGACCAAAGTAGGTGAGACAAAGTCTGGCCATTCTCACTTCCTAGGAGCATTCTGGCTGCATTTCACTTCCCCTAGGACAGATTTGTTAGTTCTTTTAGCAGTCCATGGTACTTGCAGCATTCTCCACCAGCACGACAATTCAAAAGCATCAATTCTTCTTTGGTCTTCCTTATTCATTGTCCAGCTCTTACATGCATATGAGGCGATTTAAAATACCATGGCTTGTGTCAGGTGCACCCTAGTTCTCAAGGACACATCCTTGCTCCTCAGCACTTGAAAGAGGTCTTTTGAAGCCGACTTGCCCATTACTGTATGTTGTCTGATGTCCTGACTGCTGCTTCCATTGGCGTCGATTGTAGAACCAAGCAATGTGAAGTCTTTGACAACCTCAGTCTTTCCTCCATTTATCACGATGTTGCTTATAGGTCCAGTTGTGAGGATTTTTGTTTTCGTTATATTAAGGTATAATCCATACTGCAGACTGCATTCTTCAATCTTCATCAGTAAGTGCTTCAGGTCATCCTCAATTTCAGCAAACAAAGTTGTGTTGTCAGCGTATCACAGGTTGTTAATGATTCTTCCTCCAATCTTGATGTCACATTCTTCTTCATATAGTCCAGCTTCTCAGATTATTTGCTTAGTATACAGATTGAGTAAGCGTGGTGAAAGGACACAATCCTGATGCACTCCCTTCTTGACTCTAAACCATGCAATGTCCCCTTGTTTCAGAGTCTCTTCTATCATCCATTTTGGTCTTTTCTTTTTTTCTCATCATTTTAATGACCTTTTGCTTTCTTCATGGATAATGTTCTTGATGTCATCCCGTAATTCTGGTTTTTGGTCATTGGTGTTCAACGCATTGAATCTATTCTTTAGATGGTCTCTGAATTCAGGAGGGATATATTCAAGATCATATTTTGGCTCTCGTGAACTTGTTTTAATTGTCAGTTGAACATGCATATAAGCAGTTGATGGTCTGTTCTACAATCAACTTCTGGCCTTGTTTTGGCTGAAGATATTGAGCTTTTCCTTCACCTCTTGCCACAGATGTTGTCAGTCTGATTTCTGCCCATCTGGTGAAGTCCACATGTATTACTGCCATTGGTGTTGTTGAGAAAAAGGTATTTGCAATGAATAAGTCATTGGTCTTGTAAAATTCTATCATGCAATTTTCATCATTATTTCTGTCACCAAGGCCAAATTTTCCAACTACCAGTGATTCTTCTTTGTTTCCAACTTTTGCATTCCAGTTACCAGTGATAATTAACACATCTTGATTGCATATTTGGTCAATTGCAGACTGCAGAATCTTATAAAAATCTTCAATGTCCTCATCTTTTGCTTTGGTGGTTGGTGCATAAATTTGAAAAATAGTCGTATTAACAGGTCTTCCTTGTAGATGTGTGGATATTTTCCTATCACTGATAGCATTGTACTTTATGACAGATCTTGAAATATCCTTTGTGATGATGAATACCATGCAATTCCTCTTCAAACTGTCATTCCTGGCATAGTAGATCATATGGTTGTATGATTCAAAATGGCCAAAACTAGTCCACTTCAGCTCACTAATACCTAGGATATCAATCTTTATGCATTCCATTTCATTTTTGACAACTTCCAATTTTCCTAGATTCATCGTACATTCCATGTTCCCATTATTAATGGATGTTTGGAGCTGTTTCTCTTCAATTTGAGTCATGTCATGACAGCAAATGGAGGTCTTGGAGGCTTTACTTTATCCATATCAGTAAGATTGGTCCTGCTCTGATGATGCAGCACTTTCCAAGTCCTGTTTTGGGAGCCTTCAAACCTATGTGGCTCATTGTCCTCCTGCACTGTATCAGACAGTGTTTCCAGGCTATTCATGTAGGTGCCTAGTAATGTAACTGAGGCATGGTTTGTATATCTTTCCCAAGGTCAAACAGCTAGTAAGTTGCCAGGTCAAGACTCCAGAGGGATCTAAAACCAAAACCTATTGCCTTACTCATTACACGATTTGCCAAACACTGATGCTTTAGAGCCCTGGTGGCAGAGAAATTAAGCACTTGGCTGCTAAGTGAAATGTTGACAGTTCAAACCCACTAGCTGCACTGAAGGAAAAAGATGTGATAATATGCTTCTGTAAACATTACAGGCCTGGAAACCCTATAGGGCAGTCCCACTTTTTCGTATAGGGTCACTGTGAATTGGAATCCACTCAGTGACAATGAATTTTGTTTGGGTTTGGATTTTAAGAACTTGGAAATTTAAAGAAGGGTGGCCATTCATTGTTTCAAAGGAAAAAATAAAACAACAAAGCCAAAACATGTCAATATCAATAATAAAGAGCAAAACAACCACCAAAAAAAAAATCTAGAATACAAAGTCAAGAAATTATCCCATACCTTAGATTCAACAACAAAGAGTTGGAAAATCTCAGTAAAAATTGAAATGTAACTAAGAAGTAGAGTGAGTTTATTGAGGAGAAACAATATTCACATAAGGAAAGAAAAAAGAAAAATATGAGCTAAAGACATATCCTTCAGACTAAAGAACTGACCAAGAGCTCAATCAGGAATAAAGAGAGAGGTGTCTCTCTTTGTAAGATTTCTGGATTAAGAGTAAAATTTTAAAAACCCTATAAGCTTTTTGATAGAAAGCAAAAATGTCTACGAAGACAAGAATCAAATTGTCATTGAGGTTCTAATCTGACATTCAAAATAAGCCAGACAACATGCTTGAAAAGTACTTGAAATAAGCTGAAAAAATCCTTGTTTATTTTATTAAGCTGTGTATTGATGATTAGAGAGTTCTAATGGTGTAGTGGTTAAAGCATTGAGCTGCTCACCAAAAGGTTGGTGGTTCCAACCCACCAGCAGCTCCACAGGAGAAACATGAGGCACCCTGCTTCTGTAAAGATTTACAGCCTTGGAAACCCTATGGGTGTCACTGTGAGTCATGAGCAGTTCAGTGGCAGTGGTTTTGGTTTGTTTGATGATTACTTGAAATGATGAATATAACGTAGTCTGCATATGTTGTCTGCACTGCTTTCAAGTTTCTGGAGTGTATCCTTTGATGACATAGCTGTATTTGGCACATCTAATTGTAGGAATTAATTATTGAGAAATTGGAAGTTTAAATATATTGTTTTCCGCACTGAAGAGATTCTTAATAAACGAGCGTCTGGGGGTTTTGCATCATATATTAAAGAAAAATTTTCACTATCTGGTCAAGCCTTGTTCATTAAGATATTGACTTATTTTATTTTGTGATCATTACTTTTGCAATGATGTAACGTGGATTGTTTATTTTGTTCTTTGGAAACAACACAGCATGGTGTAGCAGCATTTTTACATAGCATTCACAACTTAGCAACATTTGATAAATCTTTTATTCTTTTTCCAATAATGTTTAGCTATATTAGCCCCAAAGTCAAGATTATAATTTCATTAATGTGTGTAATTTGTCTATATGATGGTTCAATGAGCAAAAATCTTTAACAAAGTGATAAGCGTGATGGAATACATAAACAGAGGCGGCACACAATCTGATCAAAGTGGTGGTAAATGATGATGAATTCAGTTTTCAAATATTTTGCAAGCTATTTGTTATCAGCTGTGGACATTTAATGCCTCATTACCCATGGATTAACTCACTAGTTTAGAATCTATCCTTGGCAATAGTAAGTGCCCATTACATCCAATTAGAATACATGCTGAGGTGGAAAGAAGTTGAAGTAAGATTGGGATTTGGGTTCCAGCTCTGGCTTTGCAACTAACCATCTGTGTGGCCTTGGGGAAATTAATTAAATATCCAGAAAATAAAAACAAAAAGAATTAGGTTAGATTTTTAATTTTCCTTTCAAGTCTAAAATTCTGAGACTCAGGATTTGAGAAGGCTGCATGAGAGAAGGCTGATCAAACTCAGGAACTTTATAGATCTGAACTGTTACTCTTAAAGCACATTTCTGAACTTTCCTGAACCTAAATTGAAAATATTGTAATTGAGCTGATCATACATACAATACTTGGCATTGAGATATGGTTATGGTTGATGGTGGGGTGAGGTGAGCAATGGAGGGCAGAGGTGATGAAGTATCTTTATATTTCTTTTCTCATCTATAGTCAAATACTTTTTAAGAACCAGAGACCTGCTGTCTTCCCTCTATAGCTTTATTTTGGGTCTTCTTGTTTTAATAAAGGAGCTCTCGTGGCTTAGTGGTTAAAGTATTTGGCTGTTAACCAAAAGATCAGTAGTTCAAACCCACCAGCTTCTCCATGGGAGAAAGATTAGGCAGGCCATGGGAGAAAGATGAGGGAGTGTTCTTCCATAAAGATTTACAGCCTTGGAAACTGAATTGACTTGATGGCGGTGGGTTTGATTTTTGGTTTGTTTTAACAAAATATAAGTGGCAATGCAGTAAGAAGAGTTTCAGAGAGTTTGATACCTATCTCAAAAAATCATTGATAACATCTCAGCTGTCATGTATCATGATGTAATTTTCAACATTTCCCTCTCCATTTTTATTACTTCAAATAGAATGTGGCATTCTTGTTAAATTGAAAACATTGAGAGAAATAAGGATGGCTTTGGGCTGCCAATGTGTGTTGCAAGAGGGTAAACTCCTTCAACGTAGACAATTTCATATCCATTTCTGTATCTCCATCACACAAGACCTGGATCATCACAGGTGCTCCTTACGTTTTTAGTACAAAAATGAATGACCAAAGTGAGAGGTCAGAATGAAGGACACAGAGAAGTGCAAAACTTGCTGGGAAGCAGTAGTGCTGACTGGTTGCTGGTGTTCCTTCAGTGCCAGCCTCTATCCTCTCTTTTGGCCAGTTAAGTTGATGACAGAACAGTTCTACTGATGTCAAAGCAATGTGTTAGTGTGCTTTAAAGTCATATGTATATTTGAAAGGTGTCTAAGTCTTTGTCACAGTCTAGTTCCTAACCTTGGGCATTACTTAAAGAATTAACATTTATTGATATATTAAGTGAGAAGCACTATTCTAAATTCTACTTTATATGTATTATCTTATTTCATCATAACATTCATCTTAGTTGGGATGTGGTACTATTATTATTCCCATTTTATAGATGGAAACTGAAGAACAGTGAAGTTGAATAATTTCACTCAAGGCACTCATGTGGTAAGTGGCACAGCTGGATTCAAATCCAGATAGTCTGACTCCTGAGCCTTATGCTCTCAATCATTTATTTCTTTCTGCTGCTTAGTTTATCAATAGAATATTCACAATTATGTTGAACATAGTCCTCTAACTACACTTGTGGAAGTCAATGACTAAGCATTTTCATTACAATTATTACATATAATTAGGGTTTAACACAGAAAAGTAAGATGAATGCAAAATTACTTTATATTAGTTATTCCCGTCATTTCTAAAATGCCTTGATTCCACAGGCACTAAGTTCATGGTGAGGTAAAGTTTGGAGCATAGTTTTATTTAACTGAATATCTTTATTTAATTGGTATTTAAAACAATTGGTTTCTTATTTCCTGAGCAATGTGTAGATCTTAAAAGGGGTAGTCTAATATACTCGAATTTAAATATGAATAAGAAAATGTCAGTAAAAGGTTTTCAGCAATTGTACAAAGTTAATATGGATCAAATAGATCTTGCAATATTGTTATTGCATCATATTTAAACCATGATAACCCAGTTCATGTTCTTATAGCATTTCTTATGGGTTTAATTTCCAAAGGAATTACAGTTAAACTAATGTTTCTCTAGTAACTCTTCAGAATAATTGAATTTGCAATTTAGTACTTAACTTATACTGATAATTGGTTCTTTAGAAAAACAAAAAACAAAAAACACCAAACTCACTGCTGTCGAGTTGGATACGACTCATCTCTTATTATAATAAAAAAATATCCTCTCCCTCTTGTTCAAACAGTATCTCCCAAGGAATCCATGACCTCTTTATAAACAATACAAATAAAACAGCCTGAACTGAACTTTTAATTGAAAAGATTTTTCATTAGCCATGAAGTTGTTCATCAGAGTAATCAAACAGTATTTGAGAATGCTTCGTTTGGAGAAACTTTTATGTTATTGCAAGTTGTAAACATAAATAATTAAGTTTTCCAACTGATAATTTTTTGAAAGGAATGAGAAAAAGTAACATATTGTAGTGTGTGTGTTCATTATTTATAAGTAAAATGGGATATTAGAGGCATTCCTCCAGTCGAATATTTCATCAGGTGTCTTCTGCTGTACCGCCAGGGCTCTTTGGACGTGGTGGACACGCTCTGTGGTAGGTAGAATTCTAATGATGTCCCCTGAAGATTCTTATTCCTAGTTATAATCAAACACTAATCTAGGAACTATTGAGGGGATTTTTGCAAAGGTAATTAAGGTTATTAATCAGTTGACCTTAAAATACTATCACCATGGATTGTCTGGGTGGAATCAATGTACTCACCACCAAAAACCAAACCAAACTCACTGCCACTGACTCATTTCCAACTCCTAGCAAGCCCTCCTTGGGTTTCTGAGGCAGGATCTCTAAGGAAGTAGATTGCCCAATCTTCCTTCCTAGGAGTTGCTGGTGGCTTTGAACCACCAGGCTTCTAGTTAGCACTCAAATGCCTTAGGCACTACACCACCAGAGGGACCCTTAAAATCAGAAGAGGAAAACTGAGTATTCAGCCAGAGATATGAGGAAGAAGATAGTGAGAGAGTCAAAGTGTGAAAAATACCTCAACACATGGTTGCAGACTATGAAGATGGAGAAATAAGGCTATGAGTCAATAAATCAAACAGCCCCTGGAAGCTAAAAATGACCCCTGGCTGACAGCCAGCAATGAAACAGGGACCTCAGTCTTAACAGTGGCATAGAATTGAATTCAGCCAACAATAGTAATGATTATGAAAGTGGATTCTTCCGCGGAGACCCAGATAAGTGTTGAGGTTGGCTGACATCTTGGTGTCTTGATTACAGTCTTATGAGACTTCCAGCAGAGTAATTGGCCAGACCCACCCAGACTTCTGACCTTCTGACCTTAACAGAACATTAAGATAATACATCTGTGTTGTTTCAAGCTGCCAAATTTGTGGTGATTTATGACAGAAATAGGAAACCAATAAATGTTCCAAAAGAATGGTAGATATTTTACTCTGGGTCGTAGTTCTTGATAACTTTTAGGAACTACTGAAAGAAGACCTTAAAAGGATTTTTAGGTAAAAGAGGATCTATCACATGGTGCAAATGTTTCTTTCTCAAATGTCTTCTCCATGTTTAATTCTGGACCAGCTATTTATTTTATTTTAAACTTTTGGATAATTTCCAACATTTGTTTTAATTTCCATGTAGTTTCTTTCTCCCTTTCTTTCTCCACCCTTACCATCTAGCTGACATTATTTATGAACCTCAGCATTCTTTACTGTAAAGGGCTGTGCATTTGAGGAAGAATAAACTGTGCTTAATTAACTGTATGCTGACAGTAATTTAAAGATTAATCAACTCTTTACCTCTTTGACTGCCCTTATAAGCCTTTGGAGAATACATTAAAGGGAACGGTTTTTTCCAGGGCCCACTGTGAAAGGAATATGTGCAAAGTTATAGCATTTCCAGAATTCATAACAAATAGACCCACTCTACTCTGCACCGATTGCTCTACTTCCTCAACCACAACCAGCTACCAGAAGAGAGATGCTGTGGGTGAATATGGCAGTCTAACTAAGAAGTAGAAAACTTAGACTATTTTTTTTAATTAAATTTCTTGAATGTCATCTTATATCACAAATAACCTACTGCAATATTTTACAATGATGGTTTTTAGATATACCAAAAGACTTTGAGAATAAAACGTGATTACTTGTGTTAGCACCAAGCAGCTTAATGAAAATGTTTTTAAAATAATTAAGGCTCCATTTGTTCCCCTCCTTGATCATTTAACATATTCCTTAAATAATTGAAAGTTAGTGTAGATTCAGAATATCAGAACATGCACGTACAGGATATATATAATGCCCAAGATATAAAAATGTACCACCATCAAATGACAAACAAATGGCTCGTTTAGATAATTCAGTAAGCCAGTTTTCATCCCAGCAGTCAATGTGTTTTTAATGTAGTCAAAATGCCTAATTTGAGAAGCTCACACATAGAGCTGCATGGTAATTTAAATAAATTATACATATATGGTTAATTTTACTTGGAAAAAAAGATTGAGGAATTCATCTTTCTTGTAAATGATTTTCATTTGTGAAAATGGAAGGAGACTGCCCATCCTAAGGAAATATAATTTTATAATCCTATATTTTTCAGTTATAAATTCTGTGTTCCTTATGTATAAGCAGTATAATAGTCTAGAGCCAGTCAGAGCTTGGTGTTGATTTCAGCTCTGCTTTGAGCAAATTACACACTTTATCTGAGACTTATTTGTATAATAGGGAATGTAATACCTTCTTCACAGAGATTTTGAGAGAATTAATTAAGTACACATATGATATATTTCAGAGTATTAATATATCTTTCCTCAGATGTACAATAGAAAAATCAATAAATGCACACGTTGCTGTTGAGTTGATTCCAAGTTATGACCACTCCATGAGTTGCAGAGTAGGGCTGAGTTCCATAGGGTTTCTTGGCTGTAATCTTCCAGGAGCAGATCACCAGGCCTTTCTTCTGCAGAACTGCTAGATGAGTTTGAACTGTCAGCTGGTTCATTTAGTAATTGAGCACAAATTATTATTGTATTTGTATATATATATATATATATGATGATATATATGATGTTTTATATCTAGCCAGTCTCTGGGTGGTGCAAATGATTTGGGAAATTCTCTCTATATTTGGAAAAAACAAAAACAAAAACAACTTAGGAACCCCTCCTGATAAGAGCATTTTGAAATTATTTTCATTTGTGAAAATGGAAGGAGGCTCCCAATCCTACGCCAGCTCCGCGATCCCTGCTATACCTAAGCCCATCGTTACAGCCACCATGTCAATCCATCTTGTTGAGGACCTTCCACTTTTTTGTTGACCCTCCACTTTACCAAGCATAATATCCTTCTCCAGGGAATGGTTCCTTCTTAAAGCATGACCAAAGTAAGTGAGACAAAGTCTGGCCATTCTCGCTTCCAAAGAGCATTCCAGCTACACTCCTTCCAGGACAAATTTGTCAGTTCTTTTAGCAGTCCATGGTATTTTCATCATTCTTTGCCAACACCACAACTCACTCAAAAGCATCAACTCTTCTTCAGTCTTCCTTACTCACTGTCCAGGTCTAACATGCGAATGAGGTGATTGAAAATGCCGTGGCTTGTATCAGGTGCACCTTAGTCTCCACAGAGATATCTTTGCTCTTCAGCACTTGAAAGAGGTCCTTTGCAGCTCATTTGCCCAGTGCTGTACATCATCTTATATCCTGACTGCTGCTTCCATTGCTATTGATTAAAGAACCAAGTAATATGAAGTCTTTGATTCCTTTAATCTTTTCTCCATTTATTGTGATGCTGCTTATTGATCCAGTTGTGAGAATTTTTGTTTTCTTTATATTGAGTTATATCCATACTGCAGACTGTAGTCTTTGATCTTTATCAGTAAGTGCTTCAAGTCATCCTCACTTTCAGCAAGCAAAGATGTGTCATCAGCGTATTGCAGGTTATTAATGAGCGAGTCTTCCTCCATTTCTGATGCCACATTCTTCTTCATATAGTCCAGCTTCTCAGATTACTTGCTCAGTTTATAGATTGAATAAGTGTGGTGAAAGAATACAACCCACTCCCTTCTTTATTTTAAACCATGCAGTGTTCCCTTGTTCTGTTTGAACAACAGCCTTCTGGTCTTTGTACAGGTTCCTCATGAGTACATTTAAGTGTTCTGGAATTCCCATTCTTCTCAATGTTACTAATAATTTGTTATGATCTACCCAACTGAATGCTTTGGATAGACAAAAAAACACAAGTAAACATCTTTCTGGTATTCTTTGCTTTGAGCCAAGATCCATCTGACATCAGCAATGATATCCCTCATTCCACATCCTCTTATAAATCCAGGTTGCATTTCTGGGAGTCCTCTGTCAATATACTGCTTCAACAGTTTTTGAATTATCTTCAGCAAGATTTACTTTCATGTGATATTAATGATATTGTTTGATAATTTCCATATTCTGTGGGATCACCTTTCTTGTGTATAGATATTACCTATGTATTTCCCTTTTCCTTCTCCACTGTCATATTATTTCTTAGTAAGAAATTAATAAATTCAGAGTTGAGTCTTTTCATATGCCCTTAAAACAATATAGACTTTAAAACAATAAACAATAGCCTTTAAAACAATCTGTAAAGCTGATATAAAGTGAGAGGTTCTTGCATGTACCTACTAAGTGATTTATGATGCTTTCATTGACCTAATTTGATTAGAAATCAAATAATGTTACTGATTACTCAATCAAACTATGAATTTTAATTATCTCCTATGACACTTTGATGGCAAGCTGTGGGGAATATAGAGAGTATAGGAATCAGCTCTGGGAGGTTATAATCCTTTTGGAGAGTTAAGACACAAATCCATGAAAACATAAACTAGCAAAGCAAGAGTCAAGTGAATGCAACTGACAAATACTTTCATAGGAAGAAATAAAATCATAGAATATTTAAGTTGTGCTGGACAAGGTGCCTTTATAGATTATTAAAAAGAGACCTTTTCAGTACAGAGCAAATGAAGGAGTAATCAGAGTGAGCCAGCACAGAATTATTAAAGAACTAAAAAGATTATACCTTATTATTTTTTGTTCCAGTTACTAGGTTATCAGAAAGTGTAGTAGAGTCAGAATATCTGGACTTCTGTGAGATATTTCACAAATTTTCTTAGAGTGTGCATGTGAACAAAATAGAAAACCATGGCTTTTATTCAAGGAAATATACAGCTAGTATATTAATAACTGGATGAAAAAGTGTTAGCCAAAGCAAGGTGATTATAATTTAACATGAAATGGAGGAGGTGCTTGCAGGAAAATATACTTAGGCTTGTCCTCTTTAACATTGGTTCTGAAAATTACTAACATCAAAATCTAGATGGTAGAAGGTAAAATTTGCAAAAAATCATTGCTTAGAAGAATGATGAATGCACTAAAACATCAAATTAGGATTCAAAATATCTGGACAGACAGTAACAGAGAAAATCCAACAAGGACAACTTTATCAGGAATAAATTTAAACTTGTGCTCTTGTGGTAATAAAACAAAAGAAAAAGAATGCCACTCTTTAAAAACAAAAAAACAAATAACCAAGCATACAAGCTAGTTAGAAACCATGGGATAATTAAGATTAATTCCAGGCACAGGCAAAATAATCGTAAGGATTTTGTTTGACCATAACCTCAATAGGAATTATTTCTTCGATGCTGCTACTAAAAGAGCTAGTGTGATCTTAGTCAATTTCAGTATTTATCACACATATCTTTTCATTATTGCTTCTTTAAGGAGTCTTTTTAGAAATATTTTCCTATTACTCTCTCAATGAAATTTCAATGCCAACAACTATGTTGTTGTTGTTAGGTGCTCTCGGATCAGTTCTGACTCAGCAACCTTTTATACAATAGAACGAAACACTGCCTCTTCCTGTGCCATCCTCACAGCCATTGCCATGTTTAAGCTCATTGTTGCAGCCACTATGCCAATCCATCTCATTGAAAGTCTTCCTCTTTTTTGCTGGTCTTATTCTTTACCAAGCATGATGTCTTTCTCCAGTTGCTAGTCCCTCCTGATAACATATCCCAAGTACATGAGATGAAGTCTCGCCATCCTTGTTTCCAAAGAGCATTCTGGTTGTTGTACTTCTTCCAATGCGCATTTATTTGTTATCCTGGAAGTCCGTGGTATATTCAAAATTCTTCCCCAACACCATAATTGAAAGGTATCAGTTCTTCTTTGGTGTTCCTTATTTATTTCCAGCTTTTGGATGCATATATGCAACTGAAAATTCCAGGTTTGGGTCAGGTGCACCTTAGTTCTTAAAGTGACATCTTGGCTTTGAAATACTTTAAAGAGGTCTTTTGCAGCAGATATTCCCAATGAAATAAATACATCCTTCTTGACTGCTGCTTCCATAGGCATTGATTGTGGATCCAAGTAAAATGAAGTTGTTTTTAACTTCAACATTTTCTCCATTTTTCATGATGTTGCTTATTGGTCCAGGTGTGAAGATATTTGTTTTCTTCCTTTTTAAGTATAATCCATATTGCTGTAGTCTTTGATCTTCATCAGTAAGTATTTGAAATTATCTTTATTTTCAGCAAACAAGGTTTTTCCATCTGTATAATGCAGCTTATTAATGAGTCTTCTTCCAATCCCGATGCCATGTTCTTTTTCATATAGTCCAGTCTATCAGGTAAATTGCTCAGCATATAGACTAAACAAGCATGATGAAGGATACAAACTTGATGCACACATTTCCTGATTTTAAACTGCATAGTATTCCCTTGTTCTGTTTTGAACAACTGCCTCTTGCTATGTATAATTTGATGTTAGCACAATTAAATGTTTTGGAACTCTTATACTTCACAATATTATCCATAATTTGTTATAATTCACAAAGTTGAATACCTTTACATAAATAAAACACAGATAAACATCTTTCTGGTATTTTTTGCTTTCAGCCACTATCCATTTGACATTAGCAATGATATCCCTTGTTCCACGTCCCTTTCTGAATCCGGCTTGAATTTCTGATACTTCCTGTTGATGTACTGCTGTAGCCGTTTTTCAATTATCTTCAGCAAACATTTACTTGTGTATCATATTAATGATATTGTTTGATTATTTCTGCATTCTGTTGGATCCTCTTTCTTTGAAATGGGCATGGATATAGATTTCTTACAGTGAGTTGGCCACATAGCTATCTCTCAAATTTCATGGTGTAAAAGAGTAAGCCCTTCCATCATTGCATCCATTTGTTGAAACATCTCAATGGGTATTCCATCAGTTCCTTGGAGTCTTTTTTTTTTTTTTTAATTTTTATTTTAAGAATTTGTTCTACATTCAATATTACGTGTACATTTAGTTTCATTCCCCATTTATCATGCCCAACCCTAACCCAATCTCTTCCCCTCCCTTCCCAGTAACCCTCCCCCCATTCCCCTCATAGTTACACACTCCTGTCTGTCCTGCATTTCTTCCTTGTGAATGTTGCCCCTCTGGTGCCCCGTAGTCGATTGCTTCAAGGGATGCATTTCCACAGAGTATGTGGGTGTGTCACCCTGGGTTGAGTGGTCTGCATGTACATCTTGTTTACTATTGGGCCGAGAGCCAGGCCATGGGAATGAGCTTTATTCCAGGCCCAGAATGTATCCCAGGACAATAGTATTGGGGGTCTCAATTACCACTGGTTCTTGATCTTATGCTAACTCCTGAAATGGTTGAATGCTTACCAGTTTTTTTTTTTTTTTGATTCTTGGTACAGTGACTCTGTGTTTTCTTTCCATCTTCCTTTAATTCTTCCTGTGTGGTACAATATCTTGCCCATAGAATCCTTCAATATTGCAAGTCATGGTTTGAATTTTTCCTCCAGTTCTTTCAGTTTGAGGAATACTGAGCATGTTTTCCCTTTTGGTTTTCTAACTCTAGGTGTTTGGATATTTCTTTGTCTTCTTGATCTGCCCTTTGACATCTTCTGTTATCATTTCTTCCATTTGCTTTAGCTACTCCCATGGAATAGCAAGTTTCAGAGTCTCTTCTGTCATCCAATTTGGTCTTAGCTTTCTTTCTTGTGTTTTTAATTACCTTTTACCATTTGCTTTTTTCATACATGATACCTTTGATGTCATCTCACAATTCATCTGATCATTAGTGTTCAATGTGTCAAATCTATTCTAGGGACAGTCTCTAAATTCAGGTGGGGGTGTACTCAAGTTCACACTTTGGCTCTCATGGACTTATTTTAATTTTCTTCAGCTTCAACTTGAACTTGCATAAGAGCAATTGATGGTCTGTTCTGCCATGGGTTCTGACTGATGATATTGAGCTTCTCCATTCTCTCTTTCCACAGATGTAGTGAATTTAACTCCCATGTGTTCCACCTAGTGAGATCCACATATATAGTCACTGTGTATGTTGTCGAAAAAGGCATTTGCAATGAATAAATTATTGGTCTTGCAAAATTCTTTCATGTGGAGGCGGGGCAAGATGGCGGATTAGGCAGAAGGATTGCACAGACCCTCTTCAACAAAGAAAAGG